>NW_018744955.1:1327666-1580380 GCF_001683475.1 Chenopodium quinoa | reverse complement strand
AACCCTAAACCCTAAAACCCTAAATCCTAAACCCTAAACCCTAAACCCTAAACCCTGTCTTCTGACTTGTTACCTGCCTTGACATGTGCTATGGAAGCCGTAGATTATGATTGGTGCACTCTGGTGCTATCAAAGCTGCTTTCTAGTGTCCGTTCTTTTGCTCGTAGATTTTATTCTTATGGTCATGCTGGTGGATGTGGTGGCTGCATTTTATTTGTCTTGGTACGTTGAGTGTAATATGTTTATGTCTGTAGATAATTGTATTTGTTTTTAATTTGATTGATTAATAATTTTGTTGACGGTTTATGACAGATTTATTACTTGGACCGGCTTGATAGAGAGGTTGTACAATGGGGTGTTTTCCCCAGGTTGAAGGTGTGGTCAATGAAGGAGATATGGAGTGCTAGCAAGGAGGACAGATCACCCAATGGCGGTGATTATGGATGCAAAGGGGTACTTAATATTATCTCTTAACCAGTTCTTTTTCTAGTTCTTTTTTTTCTATCTATATTCGTGTGTGTGTGGTTTAAATGGTACTTAATTTGTGTGGTGATAGACTCTGGATGTTGCTTATGGTGAGATACATCCCCGGCAGGCTAGAGATACTGATGGACCCGGTGTTGTAACAAACGTTGCTATAGAACATGATATTGATTTCACACCGACTCCAAGACGTCGTAGAGGATCGTCATCCAAGATCCCTCGCCAGGAAGGTGAACAACAATACGGACCAGAGAATGAAAGTGTTGCTGTTGATTCCGAAGGACCAAATCGAATACTAGACAAAGTAGCTGGACAGTCTGCTTCCTTACCGCATGTTGGTTATGTAGACGATTGGAGAAGGTAACAACTCATTTGCTTATGGATGGTTTATGCCCTTGGTAAGAGTTGATCAATTTATGATAACAAATACTCTGTATGTATGATCAATTATTTTGTTATCTGTGTGTCATTAGATTTCTACCTACAGAAGCTCTCTCCTTGCTAAGGAAGATGATTTCGTGGGTAAGATTTTGTATTGGAAATGTTGTTTGTACTCTTTCTTTTGTCACAGTTACTATGTTAAACAAATATTATTAATTTCTTTTAACAGGTAATGAGAGGTTCAAACTATTTCATGATGGGTGACTGGAAATTAAATTTATCTGCTGCATTCGTGAGTGTCTTAGTTCATGCACATGTCTCCCTATCTATATTGACCATTTTTGATTTTATGTGTTTACTACAAGTGTTAACATTAATGTGGTTTAGCTTCAGGTAATATCCTTTGATGGACAGTCAGATTACAACAATGTGTTGCTCCCTTCACTGTCTACTTTCACCACCAATCCAAGATGTTCTGTGATATTGGTTGTCTCAGAGGTCAGTATTTGTTGTTGTGCTTCAATGCATTGAATTGGATGTATTTGAAATACTATTGTTTGGCTAATTCCCACATTTGTGTACAGGACCGTGGAATAAACTTAAGTTCTGATCTTGCTATGTACCGGATTTGTATCGCGGTAAAGACAAACTCTGGATCTGAAATGATGTTGTTATCTGCTGACTCCATAACATCAGATATCAGTTGTAATAGTAGACCCTAAACCCTAAACCCTAAAACCCTAAACCCTAAACCCTAAGACCCTAAATCCTAAATCCCTAAACCCTAAAACCCTAAACCCTAAAACCCTAAATCCTAAACCAGAAACCCTAAACCCTAAAAAATACCATAAAAATTTAATATGAATGGTTGTTGGAAAAGGCAAATTGGGTGAACATTTTGGGACTAAAATTTGTCCATAAGTGACTATCAAAATGGGACGGAGGGAGTACTACGTAGACTTTTTTTTAAAAAGAATAAAAAATTATACTGTACTTGTTAAATTAAGGATCTGTTCTAATTACTTAACTAAATTTTCCCGTCAAAAAAAAATACTTAACTAAATTTAACTTATTGTAACTGAACTAAATATTCAATGAGAGAAGGAAATTAGAAACTTAACTTAACTTATTAGAACTGAACTGAAAATAAGATGAAGAGAACAACCCTAATGGTGAATTACCACTGAAAGTTTATATAATACCATTAGTTATTTAGTGATACTATATATGCACTTAGGGCCTGTTCACATTTACGGAGTACTTAATTTCAGTTCAATGTTCAATTCACCTCAGCTCAACTCCAACCATTACAGTTTAGTTCAGTTCAGCTCAGCTCCTAATTTCCCTTTCTCATAAAATATTCAGTTCAACTCACTTCAGTAAATGCGAACAGGCCCTTAGTTAGTACCATTGAATGTGTATATAGTACCACTTAATACTATTTGATCACCCAATGATTCTATAGATCACTAAATAGTACTACTCTAAAATCAAAATATACATAACGTGCAATTACACTCTGACCCCCTGTTATGCATTTGTTCTTGCATAACGAGACTTTATACTGGCTCATGCTGGCACAATCATTAATTATTATTTTTTTTTTTGGAAATACGCTCTAAAGATCACTACGGTGGTTAATAACTTCGTAGTTATCAACTTATCATTAATAAGGAGATCAAGATACCAATTATCCAATTAGTTGTTGGTTCAATGATGAATTGGTGATTGAGGTTTCACTTGATAGGGATGATCGCGTGTTCGATCTACCATAACAACAATTAGGAGGAGAATGTGAAATTTTCTTTGTGGAGGTGGATGAACCAATCATGGTACATCTGGATATTTGATAAAAGGCATAATGAACATATAATTGTTTTGTAAAGAACATATATCTATTTTATAAAAAAAAAAATCTAGCTTTAAAGAATATCCATAATGTTTGGGTCCAATTTATCTAATTGGGCCTGGTCATGTATTTGGGTCCAATTATCTTATTGGGCCTGGTCACTAAATGACTTCATATTCCAAGGTCAAGGCCCGAGCCTCCAATCAAGCCAAGTCAACCAAGAGTCCTTTGGTCCGAATTGCCATGGTCAGCCCATGACTATTTGAAGGCCCAATTACTCTCCTTTCATCATGTGCAAAGGTATAAAAGCCTTCAATTCATTCATTCATGAAGAACAACACAACAAAGCCTCAAGCATAAAATCTCTTGCATAGCTTTCTCTCTCTAAACACTGTTTGACTTCGGCATCGGAGGGGTCTTCCTCGGATCCACCCCCGAGGCCAGTTTACGTGTTTTAGTTGTGCAGGAAACCTTCGGCCCAGCATCAATTGGACCGGACCAGTCTTCAGCAACTTCAGCGGGCCTTCGGCAAGGCCCCATTGTTTTCATCCGAAACAATTTGGTGTCGTCTGTGGGGAAGACTTTCAAAAATCTTTAAGCCAAATCTTTAATCAAAATCATCTTGCAATCATCTTAGTAGCAATGGCTAAGAACCGCAAGAGCAAAAGCCTCCGTCAAGGAGCAGGCAAAAAGCCTAAAACTCCTACACCATCACCCTCACCGGACCGGAACTCTCCCAAGGGTGCCAGTTCGGGGGGAGGATCATACAGGGAGGATTCCCTTTCTCCCGTAATTCACAACTCTCATCATAGGCCGAGTCTCTCTCGGTCTAGCAGAGGTCAGTCCGATCATAGGACTCATTCAGTGCCCCAAAGCCAACCATTGACCATCCGCTCTCATTCCCACACTCAGCCGAGGACCCCTTTGACGGGGCCCAGCTCGAAGGAGGTGGCGAGAGCGCTGGCAGTGCTCATGGAGGCAATGAAGGCACAAAATATGCCTCCACCTCGCGATCGAACTCCTCCGCATACCCGGCATCAGCGGAGAAGCTAGACCATGATGGTGGGAAACCTCCTTCCTTCCGGGAACTGGAAAAGTGGGAAGAGGATACCTGGAGAACTGAAAGAGAGAGGAAAAAGAACCCTCAATTTTTCAGAGGATCCTCAACCTCCCGACCACAAACGCATAAGAGCAGCAGCTCAGCTTCTCGGCCAGAATCTGCTCGCCGAGAACAACCTGAGACTGTTCGCCGAAGCGTCCTCGACCGACTCGGCGGCAAGGAACCGAGCGTGCACAGTCGCCTCTCGTTCCCTACAGCCGAGGCCCAGACTTCCCAGCCAGGGACGAAAACCACTCTTACCTCTTTAAGAGGGCGGAGCGCGGTCCCTTCGACCAGGAACAAGGCCAAGGCCGTTATGCTACCCACCAGTTCCCCATTCGAGCAATGGATACTGGAAGAGCACGTGCCCACGGTTAAAATACCGTCGCACATCACATATGATGGGACTTCGGATCCGAAGTACCACATTGCCTCGTATGAGGCTCATATGCATCTTTGCCCCAGATCCGAAGCGACTTGGTGCAAATATTTTCCAACCACTCTCAAGGGGATCGCGCAAGCATGGATCTCCAAGGGAGTGAAGCAAGGCTCTATAACAGGGTGGGACGATCTGTCCTCCAAATTTAGGAGCAAGTTTTCCACGGCAAACCGCCGAGAGAAGACTACTGCAGAACTCATGGGTCTGCAACAGGGGGAGGCCGAAAGCCTCCGAGACTATCTGACCCGTTTCAGCAACGAGTCATCCAGCGTCTCTCAGCTGGACCAAGGGCTAGCCGTTTTTGCAATGCAGAATGGCCTTCAGCCTGGGAAGTTCCTAGACTTCATGGTCATGCATACCCCGCAGACCTTGGAGGAAGCTCTGAACGCCTCGGATAAATTCATCCGAGCCGAAGAGTGGAACAAAACAAAAACCCAACCTCAATCTGGGGGAGGGAAGCAAAAACAAACACCCTTGTCTGAAGGCCAAGGCCTCGGAACAATCTTCGGTCAACGAGCCGAAGAAGGAAAAATCTGCCTCATACACAGGCAGATACGAGTCCTACACTCCGCTCTCTCTTCCACGCGCCAAAATTTACAGCGTGACGAAGGAAAAGCAGAGTTACCAAAAGCCGAGACCACTCCCAGAGTGGTATCAGCGAAAAAATAAAAATCAGTGGTGCGAGTTCCACGAATCTCCGGGACATAACACTGAGGAGTGTATCCAACTGAAGGACCAGATCGAGGACATGGTCCGGAAGGGATACTTGAAAAAATACATCGCGGATCACCGCGAGAAAAAGGAGGCCGAGAAGTCAGCAAAGGACCCTCGGCAAGACCTCGACTTCCCCCGGAAGACCAGTAAAAATGCGGAGGGAAAATTCTCTCCGATCAATGTTATCTCGGGAGGAATATGCTCTCGGAGGGAACACAAGCGACACCTTAGGGCTCTGACCCACCAGGTGAACAACGTTGACATTCAGCCTCCCCAGTCGCCGGTGCCGAACATGACGTTCACAGCCGCCGACTGCCGGGGGTAACGTTCCCTCACGAGGATCCGTTGGTGATCATCGCCACGGTGGCCAACCACGACGTCAGCAAGGTCCTTGTTGACGGTGGCAGCGGAGCAAACATTCTGTTCCGAAAGGCCTACAATCAAATCAAGCTGAAGCCCAAGCACCTTACGTCGGTACCCTACCCGGTATCCGGATTCAACGGGGCTTCAACTTATCCAGATGGGAAGGTGACATTTCCTGTCACCATCGGCTGCGATAAGGCAGCCAGGAATGTCATGACTGAATTTTCGGTCAAAAAGTTGCTGGAGGCAGGCTTCATCGAGCCTTGTCAATATCCAGAATGGCTGGCAAATGTGGTGATAGTTCATAAGGCCAATGGTACCTAGAGGATGTGCGTTGACTTCACGGACCTAAATAAGGCTTGTCCGAAGGATTTCTATCCCTTGCCGAGGATCGATCAGCTAGTCGATTCGACAAGTGGCCATGCCTTGCTTAGTTTCATGGACGCATTCTCGGGGTATCATCAGATCTTCATGCACCCCGAAGATCGAGCAAAGACGGCATTCGTCACGAACGCCGGGGTGTACAATTATAAAATGATGCCCTTCGGATTGAAAAATGCGGGGGCAACCTATCAAAGGCTGGTGGATCAAGTTTTCGCCGATCAAAAGGGCCGAAACATGGAAGTCTATGTTGACGATTCGATCGTCAAAAGCAAAAAATCTGAGGACCATGTTAAGGACCTGGCTGAAACCTTCGCCACCTTAAGAAAGCATCAAATGAAACTGAATCCGAAGAAGTGTGTCTTCGGCGTGAAGTCAGGGAAATTCCTTGGGTTCATGGTCAGCAAGAGGGGGATTGATGTCAATCCCTCCAAAGTCAAAGCAGCGCTCGACCTTCCTGAGCCGAAAACAAAGCGGGATGTTCAGCGGCTCACCGGAAGAATGGAAGCCCTCTCGAGGTTCATTTCCAGAGCTTCGGATAAGAGGTTACCTTTCTTCAAAGCCCTGAAACTCCCGAAAACAAAAGAGCTCGTTTGGGAGAAAGAGCAAAAAGAAGCCTTCAAGCAGCTTCGGGAGCATCTGGCTCAACTCCCAACGCTGGCTAGCCCAACAGAGGGAGAAACTTTGTATCTGTATGTGGCCGTTAGCCCAACCACCACCAGTGCAGTGCTGCCGAAGGAAGAAAGCAAAATTCAGCAACCGATCTATTTCGTCAGTCACACTCTGACGGATGCCGAGACTCGCTACCCTCTACTCGAGAAAGTCGCTTTTGCGGTAGTGGTAGCTGCTCGGAAGCTGAGGCCCTATTTTGATTGCCATCAGATAGTGGTCTTAACTGATCAGCCGCTGGAAAAAGTTCTCGGCAAAGTTGAAAAATCTGGTAGGCTGGCCAAGTGGGCTTTTGAGCTCACCGAATTCAGCATCAGCTACCAGCCGAGGGCTACCATCAAGGCTCAAGCTCTAGCGGATTTCTTGGCCGAATGCTCGTACCAGGAGACGCTAGACAATGAAAGGAAAGTCTGGACCGTGTTTACGGATGGATCCTCCACCGTAAATGGTTCGGGGGCAGGGGTAGCAATAACCTCTCCCGAAGGCAAATCCTTTGAGTATGCACTAAAATTTTCTTTTAAGGCTTCGAACAACGAAGCTGAATATGAGGCAGCAATCGCTGGCCTAGAATTGTGCATCTCCCTGGAAGCCGAGCATGTCTGCCTGAAAACAGACTCTCAGCTAGTTGCATATCAGATCAGTGGCAGCTACGAGGCCAAAGAGCCCTCCATGATAGCCTATATTGACAAGATCAAATCAGTCATTGCAAAGCTGAGAACTTTTGAGGTTCAGCTGATCCCAAGGGGTCAGAATACTCAAGCCGATGCACTCTCCAAACTTGCCAGTTCAACTCTCACTGAGCTGAACATATCTATATATGTGGAAGTGCGTCGAGAAAGAAGTGTCGACGAAGCACCTGAAGTGTGCTGCGCTGACCCAGAGCCTAGCTGGATGGACCCCATCCTAGCTTTCAAGCTTCGGGGAGAAATTCCCGAAGATAGAATTTTGGCCTCCAAGCTGAAGAGAACCAGTTCAAGGTTCATTGTCTTCAGGGGGGAGCTTCTGAAAAAGTCCTTCTCAGCCCCATTGCTGAAATGCGTGGGACCAACAGATGCAGATTATATCCTACGGGAGATTCACCTCGGCATCTGTGGGAACCACATCGGGGGAAGGGCCTTAGCCCACAAGGCATTGAGGGCCGGATATTACTAGCCCACCATGATCTCAGATGCTAAGGAGCTGGTCCGGAAATGCGAAAAATGTCAAAAATACGCACCAGTTATCCATCAGCCAGCTAGGGATCTTCAGCCGATCCTTAATCCACTCCCGTTTGCCCAATGGGGACTGGATATACTGGGACCATTTCCAGATGTTGTGTACCAGAAAAAATGGTTGATAGTCGGTGTTGACTACTTCAGTAAATGGATCGAGGCCGAAGCAGCCTCGAACATTACAGAGCAAACTGTCAGAAAATTTATCTGGCAGAATATCATCACTCGTTTCGGCATCCCGAGAGTATTTGTCTTCGATCATGGGAGGCAATTCGATAACTTACCGCTGAAGCGGTATACAGATCAGTTCGGCATCAAACTGGCATATTCAGCGGTATGCCACCCGCAAAGTAACGGACAAGCCGAAGCTGCAAATAAACAGATCCTAAATGCCCTCAAAAAGAGGGTGGAAGATCAAAAGTCCAAGTGGCTGGAGGAGCTCCCAGGAACCCTTTGGTCCCTTCGGACAACTAAAAAAGAGGCAACGGGCTATTCACCTTTTGAACTGGTGTATGGTGCCGAAGCCGTTCTTCCAGTGGAAATCGGCTCTGAGAGTTTACGAGTGCACCACTTCTCGGCTGAGAATGAGCAACTGATGAAGGAATCTCTCGATTTCCTCGACGAAGTAAGAGACTCAGCCCGAGACAGAATGGCTGCTTATAAGCAGAGAATCAGCAAATTTTACAACCGAAGGGTCCATGCAAGGCCTCTCAAAATTGGAGACCTTGTCCTTCGGAATGCTGCTGCAGTTCAGAAAGGCCGAATCCATGGGAAACTCTCAGCTGCATGGGAAGGGCCCTATGAAATCTGTAATGAGCTTCAGCCAGGGACATACCGACTTCGGCAGTTGGATGGAACTGAGTTGAAAAATCACTGGAACGCTGATGTACTGAAGAAATATCATGTGTAAACCCTTCGGGGCAGAACAATCTTTGTAAGTACATTTTGAATTAATGAAAGGCCTTGGAGCCACCATTTATATAAATATTTGCAACTTTTTATTCTTTAAAAGTTTTCTTTGTTCTATCTACTCTTTAAGGGTTTTTATTCAGCCTCGTCTGAAACCTTCGCCTCCGGGTAACTGGGTTTCAGATTGCTGACAAACTCGTCTTTTTAAAGAACACTGGTCTTTCAGCTGAAGTCAAACTTCAGTAAGACTTGTTCTCCAAAGACATGAGTCCATGGACAAGTCTGGGATATTGCCTTAACTGAGCCTTGTATCCCAGAAAGCCATTATCCGAAGCATTGCCTTCAGTTGGCCCTGTGTTTCGGATATCCATTTTTAAAAGATAGAGAAACAAAACCCAGCTCAGTAATCCAAAGACTTGAATCTTCAGATTTCTGGGGGGGGCAAGAGGCACTACCAGTGCAAGTTTATGTTCAGCAGAATTCTTCAAAGCCGAAAGCTTTGTACTTAGCAAATTTTTGCGAGAATTTCTCAAGCTCAGAAACAGTAAAACACTCAAAATAAGGCAAAGCAGTTGAAGAAAGGAACATCAGATTAATGATTCATGCTCAGAAAGTGAGCTATAAGTTCAAATAAATTAAAGACTATATCGGCAGCCGCCCACAAGCGGAAAATAACAGCTGCCGAAATACGTACAGAAACAAAAATAAACTGTTTGTACATCAAGGCAAGCTGAAGCAAAAAGATAAGGCAAAAAGAGATTCAGAAAGCGGCGAGTCTGAAGTTAAGCGCATGTTGATCCGCAAGATTCTGAAGACGACTGCCCGATTTCCTATGCTTCAGTTGGAGGATCAGGCTGATCAGCCGGGCCAAGCCCCGGGGCAGTCTCGGTTCCAGCAGCAGAGGAGGCAGGTTGGGCCCTTGCCTGAGCTTCAGCGGCTCGCTGTTCAGCCTCCAACTCCTGCCGCTCAGCTTCCTCCTCGGCTTGTTCAGCCTGAAGGATCTAATGCTCAGCAGGAGTGGCATACAACATGTGCGGATCTTCGGAGTCCTGAGCCCAAAGCGCACACTTGGACCAATCCAGCGAAGGCTCAGCATGGAGAGCCAACCTCCGAGCCACATTAAACCCATTAATGTAGCCCATCTCATATTCTTCTTGGGTGTAAAGGCGGACTTGGAGTAGGGCTTCAGCATCAGCCAACTTCTTTTGACTCTCCTCCAAATCCTTTTTAGAATTTTCTAACTCTTCTGAGAGTTTAGAGGAAGAAGTCTTCTGCTCATTAAGCTCCAGCTGGACGTTGGAAGCTTCAGTTTTGGCCTGGGTCAGCTCATCTCCCTTGACTCTCAGCTGATCTTCCAACTCCTTCAGCTTCTGGTCCTGGCTCTCAGCAGCAGCTTGGGCAGCAGATAGGTGAACATCCCTAGCCTGTAGAGCCTCTTCAGCAGCCATCCTGCTGGCTTCAAGAGCTTTCAGCTTCTGCTGCACTTCAGCTTGTGCAGCAGCTCCTTCTTGAATTCGGCTCTCGATAGCAGCTTTAAATTTGGAGATGTCCACTCCCATTTGCTCCTGAAGGAATTTTTCCCCTTCCATCAGCGGGGGAAAAACTTCCTTCTCCATAGCCGAGCAGAAGGCTTGAATGGCTTCAGCAGCCCTCTTTTCATACTCTTCGCTCTGCTGCTACTTCTCTTCAGCAGCCTGCTGCTTCAGCTCAGCAAGCTTCGCCTCCTCCCGGACAATTTTTGCCTCCTCCCAGGCATGCTCCAGCTTGTCTTGGAGGGTGTCAATCAACTCTACAGTAAGAGTCTGATTGTGCACAACCTGTTTGCAGGGGCACATCAGTTGAAATAAATAAAGTAATAAAAAAGGGAAAGAGCCAGAAAGGAGGAGAAGAGCTGAATGAAAGCAAAGCAACTAAAAGGTTAAGTACCTGCATTAGCAAGCGCTGGTTGTCTCTTGCAGGGTCAGGGACCCTTCGGCTGGATTCTCCCATCCCAGTCGTGGCCTTCAGCGACCACACCCTTGCTCGGTCCACTTCGGACATGCTAGTCAAGTCGCCGAAGTAGCCTGCAGCCCCTTCACGGTTCTGGCCCCAAATTCGTTCCCAAACAGGTTCTGGGACTGTGATACGGGGGGCCGAGAAACCCAAATCTCCAGAGTTCAGCGTCTGGAATGAGGGGAAGGAAGAAGAGGGAACCTCCTGAATCTTCTCAGGCTCAGCATGACCTTCTCCTTCGGCGGAGCCCAGTTGGTCTCCACCAGGGTCAGCAACAACGACCTTCTCTGCTTCCTCCCCCAGATCAGGTTGACGAAGAAAAGCGTCAACCTCCCTATCAATATCATCTGAGAAGCCTTCAGCAATCGGCTTCTCAGATTCTTCAGCAGGGTGTCCCTGGACCCCCCCCCCCCCCTTCGGATCAGGAGTTCTTTGGTCCACCTCCATCTCTTGAGTTTCGGGAGGTGGAGGGGGGGTTTCAGGACGCGGAGCTTCCGGCGGAGGGGGAGCCCTCGGCGAGCGTCTACCTTCATCAGGCTCCCGTATGAGGATGCCCCCGGTAGGCCTCATCCCCATCTGAAACTGCCGAGGCCCCAGCACGGCCAACCTCCTCCTTCTCTTTGCTAAGGGCTGCTCGTCCATTTCTTCATATTCTGACGAAGATGGATCTTCAGAACGAGCAGGCGCCTTTCCTTCTCTTCTTCCGCTCCCTTCCTCAGACTGCAGAAAGGGGGGGCAGCAAAGTATGAGAAAAAAAAAAAAAAAACCAAGCAAGTTAGGAACTTACTGGAACCCTCGGCTGAACTCCAGGTGCAGGGATATCCCCCTCAGCAGCACCAGACGTCCCAACACCTCCTTCCAAGGAGTTGATTACTCGGGACACGTCAGCTGCTGTCTGAGCAGCCTGTGCTTCCTCAGGTAATAAAGGCCGAAGGGGATCTCGCTTCTCCCACCAAGGCTTCTGCTTGGTGTATTCGGCAGCGGCTTCAATTTGAAGACCCGTTTCGTGCAGATGCAGCGGACGGTTCTTCGGAGCTGTGATTGCCGGAGCCCGGTCTAGAATGACCCTTTCAGCGTTCACCCTGAGCCGGTTATAATCAATTCCCGAGGTAGCTTCGCTCAGCTCTGAAAAGAACAGACGAAGGTTAGACTAAGGGAATAAGCATCAAAGACAAATCAAAATTGATTAAGTTAAAGTCCTCGGCCCCAGCCGAACATACTTACCACCCCTGTACTTTCGGCTGAGGCCGACAACTGCCAACATCTTCTCTTGGAAGATGTAATGGTTATCCGGAAGCCATCTGGCCGGGAGAGTTCTCATTCGGCCAACTCCCCCGGGGTTATTCTGCTTCCTGAAGAAGCTCATTTGCTCATAACTCGGGTGGCTAGTGGCATCAGGGTCCTCAGGACCCAAGTCTTGCATGTTCGGATCAGGCCTGGAGAGGTATCGGGGAGCCCCGAAAAAATATGGATGCTCCGGATAAGCGGGAACTCTCACCCAGACCCATTGACCCCTCCAATCCTTATCCGAGGAGTCGTTCGGCCACATAGTCAGATATTGGGGGCGGCTCTCTATTCGCCACCAGCCTGAAGACCCGTGTTGGCCGTACACGCTCTGGAGGTTCTGCACTAGCTGATGCATCTTTCGGAAGCAGTGCAAATTCGGTTCAACAGCAAAAAACCGACACACCCAGAGATAAGTCATCACCCGCCGAATGCTAACGGGTGTTAATTGGCACAGGGAGATCCTGTACTTTATTAAAATGTCCCTGACGAAAGGATCCAAAGGAAACCGAAGTCCGTATTGCAATTGCCGAGTGTACACCCCTACATACCCAGGAGGGGGACGGTGAATCCTGTCAGTCGGCGAGGGCATTCGGCACCAATGCCCATCCTCTTCAAAAATGTCGTAGTGCAACTCAATTTGCTCGGCGAATCGGTAGGTTTCGGCATGCCGAACCCACCATGAGTATGGGGTATTTTTCACCATGGCGTCCTAGGCCTCGGCGTCCTGCCATTCAGCATGCCCAGGAAGCAGGTCCCAGAGCACAGGGGGCAAATCTTCAGCCTGCCCAGCCTGTTCTCTCTGCTCAGGTTGCTCCGCCTCGCCGGCCTCGGCGTCCTGCTGAGGCGGCGCAGCGTTTAAAGGAACTGCCGGAATCCCCCTTTCCGGGTCTTTACCGGCTCGTTCCCCGTTCCAAACGTCGGCGCGGTCACGGGGATCCCTAGCCTGACCCCGTCGACCCGGCTGACGCCTCCTTTCTCGAGCCATAATCAAATTCAGAGAAGGAAAGAAGGGAGAAGAAGAATTTCCCTAAAAAAGGACAAGAAAATCGAAAAAGCTCAAAGAAGATTACCTTCAAATTGGCCGGAATACGCCGGTCAAATCAGTGGAAGCGATGGATTTGAGTCTCGAACTTGGATTCGAAAATGGTACGCTGGAAATTCAAAGAGAAAATGGGTTTGCGTGAGAATTTGAGTGTAAGTTGGTGAAGAAATGAGGTTGAAATGCGAATCAGACCTTATAATTCCAGGAAGGAGAATCCCAAAGGTCGAAAAGTTCAAATTTCTCTTAAATGCCTCCTTAATTAACCGTTAAACACTCTCTCTCTTGATTAACCGCCCACTATCCACTCCACTTCCTGTTAATTATCCAAATTACAGTTATTTAATTAATAATTGTTCAAAGAATTTAAATCTATTGATTTAATTAAATCATTTACTTCCCTCCATTTCCTATCGGATTCAAACCCGACCCGTCATCCTTCCAAATCGGGTCTGGGGGCAAGTTGTTTGGGTCCAATTTATCTAATTGGGCCTAGTCATGTATTTGGGTCCAATTATCTTATTGGGCCTGGTCACTAAATGACTTCATATTCCAAGGTCAAGGCCCGAGCCTCCAATCAAGCCAAGTCAACCAAGAGTCCTTTGGTCCGAATTGCCATGGTCAGCCCATGACTATTTAAAGGCCCAATTACTCTTCTCTCATCATGTGCAAAGGTATAAAAGCCTTCAATTCATTCATTCATGAAGAACAACACAACAAAGCCTCAAGCATAAAATCTCTTGCATAGCTTTCTCTCTCTAAACACTGTTTGACTTCGGCATTGGAGGGGTCTTCCTCGGATCCACCCCCGGGGCCAGTTTACGTGTTTTAGTTGTGCAGGAAACCTTCGGCCCAGCATCAATTGGACCGGACTAGTCTTCAGCCACTTCAGCGGGCCTTCGGCAAGGCCCCATTGTTTTCATCCGAAACACATAATATTAATTTTTTTTTTTCAAAACCATCTACCAAATATGGCCATGAAGGAGTATAATATACTGTTGACTTTGTACCATACTTTTGTAATCTCCCACCCAAATCTCTTTAAATCTATACAATTGATGTAAAATGATTTCAAGATTTCAATGTAGAACTCATCTACGGAAGGGTGGTGCACCTAAAGTTGAAAAGATCTCATTGTTTGTGGTTGAGGCATAATTTGCTTGATACCAACCCTGAACACCAAATTTATTGATTTAATGCTCCTTGAATATGTATTTATACATCAAAGTAGAGACGGAATTACATAATATACAGCTAATGGAGTTCAATAAACATGTGTTACATTGACTTTGCCCTCGGCTTCAAGATTATACATGTATATCCATATAATGGTCATCCCAGTCTGGTTCCATCAGCTTCTTTGGAGTTCAAAGTGACCTGTGCTACAAAAAAAAAAAAAAAAAAAAAAAAAAAAAAAAAAAAAAGGGGGCATTCAGGAACTAATATACAAGTTCCAACAGTGCGCTGCAACCAACAAACGAAACTTGTTCCAGAACACACTGATAGGAAATTCATGCTTCCTCAAAAAGCAAATGATCTTCATCACACTGATAGGAAATTCATGCTTCCTCAGAAAGCAAACGAAACTTGTAGCTCGCTCATATTACATCCCTAGACGTGGTTTCAAAAAAATAAAAAAATATTACATCCCTCGAGGATGAAGCTAATTAGCTCACTTAATCTAAACTAAAGCTCGATGCCATCAAATTCTTTTTCCATTACTATGGGGAGAGATTCACAATGCCCAAAGTAACCATTTAAAAATATGTTATGAGAAAATGTTGGGACTGTAGAAATAAATTTCCATGGAGGTTATTCAAGTTGATGTGTCTCATTTTGTGTTTTTTAAGACATCCTTATTCATATTTTGATTATTTTAAGGTCCGTTCTATTCACTTTATTTAAATAATATTCTGTAAAAATAATTTCAGCTCAACAAAAATAAGGTGAAGAGAACAAGACCTTAGCTAATAAAAAAATAATTTAAAAAAAAAAAAAAAAGCCTTATACCAGTATTGGGAAAAACTGCATATGCCAACACCACCCTAGCCTAAGAAAGGTGACAAGGACATCAAACTTAAAGGTAGGTCTCAATTACCATGCCTAGCATAGAGTACTTTACTATGAAAAATAATCTCACATTTTACATATCAAACAACCAACCTTGCAACTTGTATAAAAGCTTGTTTAATTTTTGTACTTCATGGTTTCCTTTTCAAATCCAATTGTTGGAAATTGTTTTGCGTACTCCTCAACCTCATGTCTTAGCTTTGCTATCTCTGAATCAAAAGTACCTGACTCCAGGGTGGCAACAAAGTCCTTCAACTTTGTTCCTGATATGCAAAAGCAGTCAGTATCATCACATTCACACAAGGTCTGTTCTTTTCTTTTTCATTTTTCCTCCGAACATAGACATATATCATAAATGCATGCACTTCAATACTACTTGGTTTTAGACACAGAAAAAGATGATGAGCAAGAGGTACCTTTAGTATCAGCCTTGATTTTTAGAGCCAGCTTGACAGCACCATCAAAATACTCAGCCACCTTAACAAAATCTTCTTCAACAAAACCCCGGGATGTTAGGGCAGGTGTTCCTGGAACATAAAGTAAGAAAAGTTAATTTTAAGTTGCAGGAAGCCAGAAAATACCAGAATAAATTCCATGGGTATGCGGCGTATGCCCTCTTACCCATCCTAATGCCACCAGGAACCATAGCAGAAACATCCCCAGGCACAGTGTTTTTGTTGGCTGCAATGTGCACAGCTTCCATAACCTTCTCTACTCTGGAGCCATCAATACCCTGACAAAGCAAGATCCAATGTAAGTGGCAAAGAAAAATCTTTCGTTACACTACATATAGAGCAAAGTAGCAAACATTTATTACTGCAGTACACAAAAATTTACAAAGTGTCATCTGGGTAAATTAATACTCCATAATTCAACAAGGTGTCTCTGCTACTGCATGAAGTATTTTTTTGCTACATATCATTTGACAAGATCTCTTAACCTAAGAAAATTGTTGATACTTCCAGGCATCCAGCATTTATGTTACCTCTCTACGCTTGTTATGATATGTCAGCTAGACCAGAAGAAATGCAAAAGTTGCAGGAGAAAAATATAGAAAGATACTATCAATGAGAAGTTATCATAAAAGAAGTCATCTTCACCTTGTTCTTCAGGTTCACCAAAACTAAATGATTGTCTGTTCCGCCAGAAACAAGTTCATAGCCCATCCCAGCCAAAGCCTGCAGAATGTAGCATAAAATAAAATTCATTTTCAACAAAGATAATTTTATTCAAACCCATAACTCATATCCTAATAAACTTAGCATGCTAGCATGGCCACATAAATTTACCTCTGCAAACTTTGAGCAATTGGAAAGAACTTGTTCTTGGTATGCTCTGTATTCAGGAGTCATAGCCTGCATTTCCGTGAAGGTATCATGAGTCTCAATTCAGGAAACATTGAATTAAATGTCACAGACTGCTATAAGCAACTAGACACCCAAACAAGAGTTTGTGTAGATTTTAGAAGAGGAGGGGGAAGACAGTCACCATAAATTGCTAAGGTAAAAAGAAGTGTCTATAGAAGGCAT
Organism: Chenopodium quinoa; assembly: GCF_001683475.1. NCBI lineage: Eukaryota > Viridiplantae > Streptophyta > Magnoliopsida > Caryophyllales > Amaranthaceae > Chenopodium > Chenopodium quinoa. The sequence continues at coordinate 1,563,965 of NW_018744955.1, read as the reverse complement.
ATAGTTAAGATACAGTGATCTCAAATGCTGGAGGTTTAGTGTGGTACATCTCCATGATCACAGCAATAGTTGCAGAGCTGTTCAACCAATTTCAAATGAAAACCAGAGCAGTTTGCAGTCTTTGATAAATTGAGTTTATTCAATACACATTGTCATAAGATCAATTTGCTTGTCCTGCATATGAGTTAGTCTTCTCATCATTAGCTATATTGAAAGCCACATCAACTGTACCTAATCCTCTTAAGGTCATGGCATGACTCTGCTGGAATTCCAAGTAGATAAAAATTCCCAAGGCTTTGGCCCTTAATAGTCTAAGTTACATTGAGGCTTTGCTCAGCAGAGGGGAATGAAAATAAAAAATTCATATCAATTTAGAAATGCAAGGATAAGGTGACTCAAACTGAAAAGTGGACAGTTGAGCCCAATACAATAATTCAAAAAGAATAGAAAAACAAAGTGATGGAAACAACTCAACTTTTACAAAATAAATAAATAAGAAAGAAAAGAAATAGATTCTATAAAATCAAAATTCCTTAAAATTAACTTTTAAAAAATAAATAAATAAGAAAGAAAAGAAATAGATTCTATAAAATCAAAATTCCTTAAAATTGACATTTATCATAAAAAGAGAGTTATTTGTATTTTATAGCCTACACACTACTTGAAGTAAAAGATAACCATAAAAGATCCTGATATAAGCAAAACATTGGTTGCTTAGACTTAATAAACTGATATTAAGAAATTTTTAAACCTAAAGAAATATTCGAAGCAAAATCAATCATCAACACACACATAAAAAAACACATTTGAGTAAGAGTTTGATCCCTTAAAAAAATTGTTTGCTATTTTTATACATATATGTGGAAAACTATTACTCCCGCTGTCAATATAATCAGATACAGCATCAATTAGCATCATTATGAGTTATGACTGGTGCCAAACATCATTTTCAGAACACAAACCTGTTTCAAAGCGACTGCTAAGGCAGTTATTGTATGATTGTGAGGACCACCCTGGAGACCAGGAAAGACAGCCTGATTGATTTTGTCCTCATAGTCATACAGTACCTGCAGAAAATAACTAGAATTTAATGTAAAGTATGCATAATATCGTCTCTCCATCCACTATAAATGGTTACAAATAATTATTTAGGATGTCCGAAAATTATGTTACAATTCCCACTATAGTAATGATTTGAATAGATTGGTCAATATGCCACAAGGCCGACTTCTTAGTAACTGATGGAAAGAAGATGAAAATTATCCAACTGTTAAGTAGGGTCTTGTTGTCAAGTTATGTCATATCCATAGTTATGAGAGGTAGGGACAACGTGACTACTAATTCTGGACAGAGGGATTATATCATGAGCTATAAGTATCAAATAGTTGGCATGAGCTAAAAAGTAGTCACTTATAAAGCAACATTTGAATTGAGCTGCATTACCTCCTTCCCTTGTTTATTAATCTCCTTTACACCCTTTCTGAAGAAAATCATTGCTCCACGAGGTCCACGAAGGGATTTGTGGGTTGTTGTAGTCACAACATCAGCATAATCAAACGGTGATGGTACCACACCAGCTGCTACCAATCCACTGATGTGTGCCATATCTGCCAGCATGATTGCTTTCTGCTTGTCACATACCTGCCAAGAAAATTACAGATACTATTGTTACAGACCAGCATCCTCGGCGTGCTCCATAAAACTAATTGCTTTGTCTAACAAAGAGATTAGTTTAAAACAAAAGATGTTACCTTGCGGATACGTTCATAATCATAGAGTCGTGCATAGGCACTTGCTCCAGCAACAATCAATTTGGGTCTGAATAATGTGGCACTTTTCTCCATCTGCAATGGAGTTCCCAATCAAATGAGCTAAACAACAGCCCTATTAATTAAGCTGCATGCTTTTGGATTTAAGGTATTGCTTGGTAAAATTAACATTAACACAACAGGTCAATAGCAAATAATTGCTTGAATCAAGGTTATATAAGTCAAAGGTGCAAATATAATAAATTACAAATTTACTTGTCTTAACAGAAATGTCAATTGGAAGCAACAAAAACTATGCATTTCTTTAATGCTCAGAAGTTTAGACTTTAGACTGAGCATCCACTCATCCAGAGGATGAACTTTCTAAAACCATATATTACATTGAATGATGACTAAGAAAATTGACCAAGTTGACGTTTTTTTTAAAATAACCATAGAAGGTCAAATTGGGGTATTCGGTTCTCAGTTCTAGAAAATAGGTGCATGGATGCTCAATTTCAAGCTACTTATCAAGAAAAAGCTTATTGTGCCTTAAAAGAGAAAAAAAAAAATCCTAATTTTGGTAAAAATTGGCCTACCTGATCATAATCAATATAACCAGTGCTTTCATCCAATCTGTACGGCATTGTCTCAAAAAATATAGACACGGCAGATATCTTCTTCGTGTCTGTCTGCAACATAATAATAGAAGTTACAAGCTTAGCTTACCAAAAAATTGCTTAGCAAATAATTAACTGATAGGATGCATGCCACAAATTGTTCACACATGTCATTTAACACAACATTCCAATATTCAAAAATTGTAAAACTAGCAGAACTTACCAATGATGAAACTAAATGACAGCTATTTATGCAGTTCTAATTTTTAATTTTTTTTAAAGCATGAGGCTTAGATATCCAAGAAGACCATTAAATTGCTAACTCAAAGCTTCAATCTAAATGTCAATCATTAATAATTTTATATGCTTGTTTTAGTTGCAGAAAAAGTTTTTTTTTTTCAGTAACATTGCTTTAGTAAAAGAAATTAGAGCATGTTCGTTTCCCCAATTGCTAACTTATCTGAAGTTATTGGAACTTCTTTGAACAAACTATGATGTAGATGAGCTTTTCTAAGCTTATAAGAACTATTGAAGTCATGATTTGAACTTAGGAAATCCTCAGTTCATAGGATCTTAATCAACTTATCTAAACATATTTTTCTTGAAACTTAATTTTTGAGATGAAAAGGAATAGCCCTAAACACTCAAAATTGTTTTTAAACTTGTGTATCAGTCAGCATTCCTCACAGTTGATCCTTACATCTAATATCCTGATTCACAAGTTATGAAATAAATCAGTAAAACCAATCAATTCCCCCACCCCAAAAAAAAAAAAAAAGCGCAACGCCGTACAACAATCATATATTAGAAGAATAGTCTAAGTAGATAGATATATGCAATGTTCTACGCACAAAGATATTGACTATCTAATAATCAACAAAGTGATGAAACAAGACCTGGTATCCATGTGAAAGATGTCCACCATGTGGAAGATCAAGAGCCATGATTCTATCATGAGGCTTCAAAAGAGCAGTGTAAACATGGAAGTTAGCCGGTGATCCAGAAAGAGGTTGGACATTCACTGCACACAATATAAAAAAAGTTCCACGACTTTAGAAGCACAAACGGGAGCAAACTCAAGGAAATCACAATGCACATCTTCTGTTGTAATATGATGAGGTTTTCTTTAAGCACATGTCAAATATATACTTCCTCTGTTTCTATTTAGTTGTCGCGTTTGATTTAGGCACATATATTAAGGAGAGGAGAGAGAGTGATAGAGAATGAAAAAGCAAGTGAGGTAGCTTGTAAATGCAAGGCAAAAAAGTTACTCCAAAAGGAAACGTGTCAACTAAAAAAAACTTCCTAAAAAGGAATACGTGTCAACTAAAAAGAAACGATATATATATATATATAACCAAGTTATAATGAGAACAAAGACTATAATAAGAACTAAGAACTAATCTAGGCCCTTAGATCATGTCAACATGCTTCTCGTGTCTTAATGGCATTTTCGTAATATTTCAACTTTACGAAGTGATTTCCAATTTCATTTCTAAAAAGTAAATGAAAAGTTAGTAAAAGTAAATGAAATCAGTCATAAAATAAATAAAATTGACTTAAAGGTTAAAAAACTGGAAAAAAGTTTTAAAATTCGCAATACGAAAATGCCATTATTGAATGCCGGTGAAATGTGAGCCGTCGGATGTAGCGGAATTAAAGGCTAAGATTGGTGAAATGCTCTCTCTCTCTCTCTCTCTCTCTCTTTATATATATATATATATATATATATATATATATATATATATATATATATATATATATATATATATATATATATATATATATTAGGATACTCTATAACTAATATTATAGAGATATAAGCTCCTAAGAAATTAAGGCCTTGATTTCTCTTATGAGAAAAAGGATTTCTGTATAGGGGGGAAGAGGATGAGCAGCCCCTATCCTGCAATATTAAAATGGGGACACAAACTTGGCTCTCTTACAAATTTGATTGTAGGTTGCAATGCTACACCCCATCGATAAATTTCTTTCTTTTCTCGAAACAAATGAAAGATAAATCATGGATCAACTAAGCCCTCTGGAACTCGTTTAAGAACTCGTTTAAGAATAAGAACGAGGAATCTCATGTAAATACCATGCTATTCATGGAGATTCCGTAAATATTCCATTTCAAAAATAGAAACAATTGGTATTTTTTTGGAGGCACTTACACCCATGAGTTAATTGGGTTTTAAGGGGATCAAAAAGTCTTCAAGTTACAGGAAAAAGAGCATTACAAATTAGAAAATTCACCTCCCCATTTTTCAGGGTCCAATCGGAATGCTTCCAATGCACGCTTTTGACACAAAGTTTCAGCCATATCGATGAACCTGAACAGAGGTTTAATCATAATTAGGAAGAGGAAATAAGTATTAAGTTGATGCAATAATAAAAGGAATAGACATACTCATTTCCACCATAATATCTTGCTCCTGGGTATCCTTCACTGTACTTATTGGTCATGACTGACCCAACAGCTTGCATAACAGAAACTGAAGTGAAATTCTCTGATGGGATAAGTTCTAGACCCTATTACCCAAACATGTCAACAGATGAATCAGGACAGTTGTAAAAACAACGAGTTTAATACAAACTCTTAAAAGATAAATGAAAATAAAGTTAGCATGAACACACAATACTATCCACTACATTTGGTAAGTTTTTAATAGAATTTTTAAGAGGATTAACTGTGAAGAAACACCTAATATCTAGGGGTGTAAATGAACCAAGCCGATGAATAAACTACTCGGGTTCAAGCTCGATTGAAACTCGTTCATGTTCATTTATTTGGTAAATGAGCCGAGCTTGAACAAATTTTAAAGCTCGTTTGATAAATGAGCTTGAATACGAACATATATATGCTCGCTCAGATAAGTTCATGAACAACTCGTTTATTTATGTTTGCGAATTACTCATTTATTTATATTCATGAATTATTGATTTTTTCACAATTGTTAATTTAATTCTTAAGTTTTTTAATAATTAAGATTTTGTTCTTAGGTTTATAATTAGGATTTAATTATTATGCTATTTTTTGAGATTTTCAAATGTCAAAGTACAAAGCTCGTTTATTAGAGAAGCTCGTTTATTACTAAAATCATGCATGAAACGCTCATTTATAAACTTGTTTAATAAACGAGCCGATCACGAACCGTTCGCGAACATATAGTGTACTAAATGAGCCGAGCTTGAACAGATTTTTGAGCTTGGTTGAAAGCTCGAGATCTTGCTCGGACTCGCCTAAGTTAATTGAACTTGAACATGAACAAAGTAGTACTCGGCTCAGCTCGGCCCATTTACACCCCTACTAATATAAAGTACCTTTGAAATCGCTATGTTTTATTATCAGAAGCAATATACGGAGAGAGTACATGTTAAATTCAATTGAAAACCTTAAGGTATCTCTTATACAAAATCACATGTTGATAGAAAGTTAATCATTGACAATTTAATTTTTCAAGATTGTATAATAAAGATGATAGTGCACTTTAAACTAGTAAAGTATATACTAAATTCTAATGGTAACTTATACTTTCTCTATTTATTTGGCCACATTTTTCCATTAGTACAGTAGTATAAAACACAAAAGTAGGTAAAACGTTAAATTTTTTTTATGAGTTTTACTGTGTTAGTGTTTTAAACACTATTCACATATCTCATTTTGACAACACTTTGATGATTTATTGGTACTAATGTATAAAACTAAACCTACCATATAAATGTTTCTAGATTGTTCTCGGCAAAATATTAAGGGTCAAAATAACACTATATCAAGTTATTAACAAATGTGCAAAGTGAAAATAAATAAATAAACAAAGATCGTAGAGTTTTACTAATCTATATTATAATTGTAGACTCATTTAACGAGAGTCCTCCAAGTCCCCAATCCTCAACTCTCATGCATTTGAGTTTTTTTTTTTTTTTTTTAAAAAAAAAAAAAAAAAAAACCAATAACTACTCATTCACCATTTTTTTTTTATGGGACTACTACTAACATGTCACTTTATGTGTGTGTGTGTTTTTTTTTTTTGGTACATAGTATAACGTATCAAAAAAAAAATGTACTCTAAATCCCCGACCAATCAATTACAGTACTCTAAATCCCTAACCCTTCAATTATATGCATTTTTTTAGGATTACCCTCCAAACATTTTTCATTTCTGTAATCATCAAAACCAAAAAGAAAATGTACAGCACGTTTTTGTGCAACTGGCCTCAGCGAATAACTACTTGCAACAGAACAAAGTATGTAACTCCTACAGCAATACGCTAACCCATATGACACTAACTGAGTAACACGAGTAACCCCTATAACACTGAATGGGTAACCTCTATAACTTTGAAAAAGTAAACCCCCATAATAGTATTGTGTGGCCACTGACATAAAAGAGTAAGACCCTGTTTTTTGAGTTTCTAAGCTTTGCTTAGAATATCATATTTCAGCATAGCCCATCAGGTGTCAGCACATTATTAATACGATTATTATTAATACTCAGTACAATAGAAAGTATGTACCTCCAGCAAGACGCTAACCCATATGACACTAACTGAGTAACACAAGTAACCCCTATAACACTGAACGAGTAACCTCTATAACTTTGAAAAAGTAAACCCCATAATGGCATTGTGTGGCCACCGACATAAAAGAGTAAGACCCTGTTTTTTTGAGCTTCTAAGCTTTGCTCAGAATATCATATTTCAACATAGCACATCAGGTGTCAGCACATTATTAATACGATTATTATTATTACTCAGTACAACAGAGCTAATTAGGGTTCAACAGGACTAGTCCAAAACCAACCATTATAGCTCAAGTCAAAATTACAACATTAAAATCAACTTTCCACATTTTAAATATATTTTTTCTTATATACATAGCACAAGGTGTCAGCACATCAGGTGTCAGTACAACAGAGCTAATTAGGGTTCAACAGAACCGACTAGTCCAAAACCAACCATTACAGCTCAAGTCAAAATTACAACATTAAAATCAACTTTCCACATTTTAAATATATTTTTTCTTATATATCCCGTGCATTTTGCACAGGTACACTCTAGTATGTACAAATATGAAGTCAAATTATAACGAAGGAAATATTCGGATAACAAAACATGGACCTAAAAATAATCAAGAACTGTGAAAAGAAGAGAGAAAATGACAAAACCTTCCATTGCCTAGCCTTTTCGTGCTCAATAATGTCAGCAATCTCAGGATCAACAACCTCAAGGGGCGCATTCAATTGCTTCGGCCACTGTCCAACGATCCAATTGTTCAGAAATTCATCCAAAATTTCCAGTTCAAAATCCAAATAAATTACTAAATCAAACAACAATGATATCAAGTAAATCATACAAACCGTCACAGAAACTTGTTTCTCCTTCTCAATTGCTGCTTCAGATGACTAAATCCAAAAATTCAAAATCACATATTAAGATTTTTTAAAAAAAAATCAAAAATCAAACATACAAAAGTTGTAATAAAATTCACAAAATAAACGAAAAATACGAAGTGGGGGAGAGAAAGTGACCATGAAGTAGAGAGGAGCGCCATTAAAGACGCCACGAACAGGTTTGTTGGCGGAATTGGAGAGCTTGCGAAGCGCCATTGCCATGGCCATTTGGTCTCTCTCCTTGGAGCTAAGGGTGGCAGAGTGGTGTGAAATGGGGAAGGATAATGTGGGTGAGTTTTAAGTGGTTGCTAATAAAGGAAATTATTAAATTAAAGGTTTTAATTTTTTGTGGCGTATTCGTTTTCTTAAATTGTAGCTTCATTTTCATGGATAGATTTATCTTCTTTTTGCGCGCACAAATGAAGGTGCGCATGTGTTTGGGTTTCACCAACCACACAATCTACTTTGAAAAAGCAGGAGGAGCTACCAGGTGAGTGCGAGCGTTTGTAATTTTATTTTATTTTTTTTTTTTCTTTTTGTCCAGTTTAACTTACTTTGTTGTATTTTATCAAAACTAGGGCCTGTTTTCATTAACTGAACTGCACTGAGCTGAACAGAACTGAACTGAATATTTTATAAGGGAAGGAAATTAGGAGCTGAACTAAACTGAACTGAACAGAATTTTAACGTATGAGAACAGATCCTTAAGGTACCTACAAAAAAATTTAGGCCATTCTCAGTAATTAGTTAATTACTCCCTCTACTTTTAAATATTTGCTCCATTTCTCCATGCGCTGAGTTTTAAGAGAAATTGAATAATGTAGTAAAATATGGAGGTAGTGGGGTTGATAGAAGAGGAGTATAAAATTATAAAAAGCAAAAGTAGTGGAGAGAATTGAGGAGAGAATTTGAAATTAATAAAATATCATTTACGTTGTGTCCACTAGTTGAGATAGATGAATTAATTATTGTAATTTATAAAAGTTTTTCAAATAAGGAAATGGAGCAAGTATTTAAGAACGACCGCAAAAGGTAAGTGGAGCAAGTATTTAAAAACGGAGGGAGTAGTACGGAATAGCTGATTTTTTTTTAAGGCAGAATAGCTGATTAATATAAATGGATGTATTGATTGGTTGAACCTGTTAATGTAATAGGTTGTTCGAATAGTTGGTTGCAAGGTCGTAGATCAACAAGTGCAAAAAGCCCTACTACACAAGGCCTCAAGATTAAAAATAATAATAATAAATAAATAAATAAATAAAAGTTATCGAAATAAGAAAGAGCTCAGTTTAAAATAAGAGATATATATAATTACGTATACATATTGTTTGTTATTAACAATTCAATGCAGTTGGTAGCCTATTTTATATTTTGTGCATGTAGTTGTGTAAGAGTGTTTCGTAATAGATGTTAATATTTAGCTATTTTAGTATATGTATAAACAAAAACCTACATGTTTAATAAGTTAAGTTTAAAATCCCTTATTATGTGCTTGTTTATTGATTAGCTTGTCATTGATTGTATTAATTGATTTGACTAGTGGCTTCTATATTAGCTAGTTTGACTAGCTAGTTGAAGAGCTTATTATGCAAAAGTAATGTTTGATAAATAGTCATTGAATGTTAGTTGTTTTAGTATATGTAATAATCAAAAAACAAATTGTTCAATAAGCTAATTTAAGCTTTTTAAAAAAGTGATTCTTTAGCCTAAACTCAATCAATATTTTGTTTAACAAACTCTCTAAAGCTTAAACAAAATGGCCAAATCTCTACTTGGTCTCATTAATAAGATGAAATCTATCCAAGAAATCTTAAACCCAAACTAGCTAGCTTTGAGGAACAAAATTGTGTTTAAAGTCCTTGACAAGTCCAATTATTTACTAGGTCCAATGAGAAGACAGAATATTGGAGGAGAGTTATACACTAGTACACTATACACTTCAGACTAAAAAGTCTTGAACAAACCATGTTTTATTAAGTAGCGTAAATTATAAGAAAACCAAAGAAAGTGTACATGAAAATTAAAATACAACGAACATAATCATAACTATAATTATACAGAGTAATTATAAGATGGAATGTTTACTTAGCTAGTTCAGAAGGTAGGCAAGACTATAGGTGATACTTGAGGTACGTTAATGGGATAATCATCAATCTCAGCCATCCAAGGATTTCTTTCATCATCTTTAGGGTTAATGTTACGCAAAGCACGCCAAACCGCGCTATTACACTTGAATCCAGACCCGAATCCAATCTGCCAAGTCCTGTCACCTCTTTTGATCCTCCCCTTAGCCTCAAGGTACGCAAGCTCGTACCATAACGAACTACTAGACGTATTTCCATACCTATAAAGAGTCATCCTAGAAGGCTCCATATGTAATTGAGAGAGCTGGAGGTTCTTCTCTAACTCGTCAAGAACAGCTCTTCCACCGGCATGAACACAAAAATGCTCGAAAGCTAGCTTGAAATCTGGCACGTATGGCTTAAGTTTGTGCATACGTAACACTTTTTTTCCGAGTAACACGACTAAAAATATAAGTTGTTCGGATATTGGAAGAACTAAAGGCCCAAGAGTCGTGATATTTGTCTTTAAAGCGTCCCCTGCCATTGTCAATAGGTCCTTAGAAAGGGCAATGCCACGAAGTCCTGTTTCGTGGTCATCTTGTTGGTATACGCAACTATAGCTATTGTCGTTTGCACCTTTATTGGTGCGGACAACATGTACCAGTTGATATTTTGATCGATGACGATCAATACGCTTGTTGGAGAGGAGGATTGCAGCAGCGCCCATCCGGAAAAGGCAATTTGAGATGAGCATTGAACGGTTGTTTCCACAATACCAATTTTGTGTCAAGCACTCTAAGCTGACAACCATGGCATATGAATTGGCATGCACCTATTGCAACAAACACAACACATACATATATTTAATTAATAACTCACCACATTAGGCAGTTAGTCAGCAATTTTTTGGTTGCAAACACGTCATGTGGAACATTATTATAATAATAATAATAATAATTATTATTATTATTATTAACAGAAAACCTACAAATTCAATTAATTTACAAGAAATTGATGGGAAGCCGAGATACAATCTGGGCCCTCACCCCTCTAGCTATAGCAACCTCGATCCTGCTGAAAATTATTATTATTATTATTATTATTATTATTATTATTATTATTTAGAACGAATCACTATAGTGTGTGGTCTAAATTTATTATTATTCAATTTTAATTTTAATTAGTCATCATTTTTTAGTCAACTAGATCCTAGCCCGATGCTTGAATGTGTATTCACTTTTTGTGGATGCAACATTTGTACTTTTAAGGGCCTATTTTCATAGACTAAACTCAGCTGAACTGAACTGATCTGAATTGAAATGAATATTTTATAAGAGAAGGAAATTAGGAGCTGAACTGAACTGAGTTGAGCTGAAGTGAACTGAAAATAAACGTATGAGAACAGGCCCTTAGGGTAAATCTGGTAATTAAATTAGTATATAATACGGATATTTAGTTTTAAAACCAAAAAAGCTGGCATGGTGACTAAAAAACTAGTAGTACAAGAGAAAGGCCGATTTATTTGTTTTGATTAGAAAAAAAAGCATATTATGCATAATATAATAATGATAATCTTCTCATTTATTTCTTACTTTGTGCATGCATGCATGTTAATTAACCTTGTTTTAAATAGTTATAATTTCAATGAAGATCTTAAACTTTCTCGATTATAATATAAGAGAATGATACTTCATTGTTTGGTTCGCTTTGATGTGTAGTTTGAAAATAATTTTTTCCATAATTTATACGTAGTATATAAATGAATTATATTTATGCTACACAATAACATGTGTGCAATGGAAATTGTGCAAGATACGAAAGAATCGAAGAATACTAACAAAATGAACCACAGGGTATATCATCATGATGGTTGTTTCTTGTGATGAACATACTTACATACTTGTATTATAAAAAATCTTTTTATATATTCCATATTTCATAGCTAAGCTAATTTAATTAAGTCACAACTCACAACTATCTTAACTTTTTTCACCTAGCCATTTATTCATGTTATTATTCCATTTAACATTTGAGCAAGCTAACTAACTACTTTTTTACATATTCATATAAATATATCAGGCATTCATCCTTAGAAGATTTTATCATGCATGATGTCATAAATATATTTTTATTTATTTTATAGTAGTACTATATTATATTGTATGTATGTAATTAAGTTGCATGCAATTGACAGCAAATAGCCAAATACCAAGCAAAAATTGGAGTTGGTGGGAACTTGTGACTTTGAGGTCATGAGTTCAAGCCCCATCAACTACAAAATGTTTGGGAGTAGGGGAATTTTCTACCTCCCTCTCTACTCTCAAACGCTAAACTCCTTCATCTAACCTTAAAAAATGAATAAAAAAAAAAAAATTGACAGCAAACCTTTAAAAGATCTTTAGCAAGATCAATGGAAATGAGGCCAGCACTGCATCCCATGCCACCAAGATTATAAGTGACAACATCTTCCTTAAGCTTGTAATGTTTAACCACCGTTGCACAAAGTGAAGGCAAAGGATTAAAAACACTACAATTTATTATAAGTATCCCTATTTCCTTAGGCAAAACCTTTGCTTTTGCAAGCAATCCATCAACTGCTAAAAACATGAGATTTTCCGCCTCCTTCCTCGCCTCGTCCATCGTCGTATTCGGAGGGACTTGGATCACTGCCTCCGGCAAGTACGTCTCATCGCCTACCCCGGACTTCTCAAACAACTTCCTTTGAAACTCAACGTTCTCTTGAGTGTATGTCCCGCAATGAGCTATTCTATCTACGCATGTCGCCTTACTAGTTCTACGAGAGGGGTGTGGCTTACAACAAGCAAAATCGACCAAATACACCGTCTTCCTGGTGCCCCTCAGGTAAAGAATGAGCATAGCCAGGAAGACAAAAGGGATAAGTAGGGAGTCGCCAACAGGGTGATGGTTAAGTTTGAGAAGATTATCCCGTAGTTGGAATAAGTCTTGTTTAGTAAGAGGGAGGACTACGAGTGGAATGAAAAAGAAGAACAACATTAAGTATATTGCATTCGAGATGAGATAATGGTAACCAAGTTTAACATACTTGAGCTGAATTGAAGTGTAATAGTTTAAAGGGGTCTTCTTTTTTGGAATTTCAACTTCTTGTGAAGTTGCTGATTTTGAGATTTTCTTGGCATAATCTGCCATAGTTGGTGTTTTTTTTTTTTTTTTTTTTTGGGTAGAAGTTAAAAATGTGCATAAGAGTTGAACTCACTTCATCACTTTATAGACTTTTTTAACGGAGTAGTTAAATGGTACACTACTCTGCAGTCCGCACTGGCGCACTATATGTTCAGTTGGTCACTTTAGTATTGAAAGTGAAATTTAATGCATAAATAGGGGTGGGACTTTTCAAATCGAACCGTGAAACCGTCCGTTACCGAACCGAATCATCACGGACCGAACCGTTTATAACCCGCTAATTTTAAACCGAAAACCGAACTGAACCGTATAATGTCAAACCGAAACCGAACCGAACCAATTAATGTTAACCCGTTACGAACCGTAAACCAATAACAAACCAAACCGTTTATAAACCGAAACCGTTTGAACCGATTAATGTTAACCCGCTAACTGTTTAAACCGAATCGTTTATAAACCGAAACCGTTTAAACCGTAGGAAAAAACCGTTTAAATCGAACCATTTACAACCCGCTAACCGTTTAAACCGAACTGTTATAACCCATTAAACCGTTTAAACCGAACTATTTTCAAACCGCAACCCGTTTAAACCGATCCGATTACAAACTATTTAAACCGAACCGTTTACAACCCGTTCCATTCAAATTGAACTATTTACAGCCTTTAACAATTTGTTAGAATTCCACGAAATATATTTGATGTTTAATGTAATTTAACAGTACAATTTTTTTTACATATAATTATTGATTTAAATTTGTAATTTTTTTTGCTATTATAAAATTAAAATTATATTCTTGTATAACTAAATTAGGAGTTATAAATTAAATAAAAAAATGAAAAAAATTTGGCCACCCACCCAATCCAACCACCCTCCACCCACCCACCACCGTAACCCACCCTAACACCACCCCCGCCGTCACCCCAGACCCACCCTAACACTACCCCCCACCCACCACCGTTACCGTAACCCACCCCCACCCCACCACCGTTACCGTAACCCACCCCCACCCCACCAACGTCAACCCAGACCCACCCTAACACCACCCCCGCACCCACCATAATTACCGTAACCCACCCCACCCCACCACCCACCGTAAATAAAAAAACCCAGACCCGAACCTTACCCCACCCCATCCACCACCGTCACCGTAAATAATAAAAACCCAGACCCATACCCCACCCCACCTACCACCATCACCGTAACGTACCCCACCCCACCCCCTTAACAAACCCCACCCCACCCCACCCACCACCGTCACTGAAAAAAAAAAAAAAAAAAAAAAAAAAAAAAAAAAACCAGACCCAACCCCAACCACACCCACCACCGTCACCGTAACACACCCCACCCCACCCCATACAAAAAAATCGAAAAAAAACCCAAACCCACCGTAACCCCACCCCACCCACCCCCACGAAACCTAACATCCTCGAAACCCCCCAACTCACTCTAATTGCTCACCCACCATGAAACTCCCTCACTCCCTCGAAAAATCCTCCCTCCCTACCCACCCGAACCCAGTCTAACCGCCGCTGCACCCACCCTAACTCGGCCCCCTCCGTTGCCCACAACTTGAAAAAAAATTAAAAAGAAAAACAGAAAATAAAAAAAGAAGAACGAAAACACCTTATATATTAATCCTGAATTTGGCCTCGAATTTGGTTTTAAAAGGCCAAATTCGATCATGAAACAACTAGATCTAGAGTTTCGTGGTCGAATTTGACCATAAAAACCGTCGTGCGTGGTGCCGGTGGACGGAGACGGAGAAACGAGATGGAAGAAAGGAGAACATAGACGGAAGAAGGGAGAAGAAGGAAGAAAAAGAAAGGAAGAGGAGATGAGAGAGAAAACGAGAGAGCAGTGAGCATATTAGCAGCCATGGCTTCAAAAAATTGATAATATTACAGAAGAGGATTAAGAAAACGAGAGAGAAATCAAAAAGAGTACTAAAGAGACGATGGTAAGAGTGATCTGATTGGTGGAAAAGAAAACACACGGATCGTGAATTGGAATGTGTGCGATGATAGGCCGTTAGATGACATGCAAATCAATGGCTGATATTTAATATAAGACGGTGACACGGATCATGGGATAATGGATTTGGATAGTATGTTTTTTCTTATTCATAGCTACGTACTGATAAAAACACTACTGTACTCTTAACTTTATGTAACTTATAAATTGTAAGAAACACAAATGTTTGGAAATTGGAATTGATTCAATATGACATATTTAATGTATATTAGTTATATGTATATCAGTATATGTAATAAATAATAATGTATGGTACGATTGGTATCATACTATCATTGGTATGTATAGATAATCGATAAATGTATCTAATTATTAAAACTTAAAACAGTTGATGATCGATCTAATTGAATACTTCTACTTCCCCACCCGTTTTCTTTAACTTGCAAGTTGCAACATATATATGTTGCAGCCTTGTAGGCACGTAATCTTAAAAGGTGATTAGAGAGGGTAAGACAACAAAGTAATTCAGCAATATAACTTTAACACCAAAATTATGGAATAGTTACAAACAATTGTCAATTATTACTTTATTAGACTAATGGGAAATTGAATAATCGTGATTTTAATTAAACATCCAAATATAGTTCCGTAACATTAAATTATTAGTTTATTACAATATCAATTATCGATTTATCGTAGTACCAATTCATCAAATCATGGTTATGACGCGATCTTTAAAACAATTAAAACAAGAAGCTGATAGCCTGATAATATTTGATAATGAAACAATAATACATTAATACCTTATAAATTTGTAATAGACTAATATTTAATAAACAACAACAAGACTATAACCAAATTTGAAACATAACACATTAACATGATATAGAATGAATGAGAATTTCTGATTCTATATAATCTGATATCTGAATCAATTTATCGTATTCAAAGTAGCAACTCATCAAAATATGGTCATGACACGATATCTAAAACAATCCAACAAGAAGTTGATAACCTAATAATATATATTTAATAATGAAACAATAATACATTAATACATTATAAATTTGTAATAGACTAATATGATAATATCGAATAAACAACAACAAGAGTATAACCAAACTTGAAACATAACATATTAACATGATATAGAATAATTGAATAAATGAAGATTTGTGTAATTATATATAAACCGATGTCTGAAAATAAAGTGACGAAGTCCCAACTTTATATAAAACGAAAATAGCTAACCGGTCAAAAATCTCTTAAAACCCAATTTCTACTCGATCCATTATTTTTTTCACCAACCTATGCCGACCCGCTAATGAAATGGAAATACTAGTCCCAACTTGATATAAAACAAAACGCGCTAACTGGTCAAAACCACTTTTTAGAACTCGATTTCAACCCGATCCAATTTAACCGATTACCAAACTAACCCGAACGATTTTAGCACCAAACCGAGTATAAACCGAACCGATATGAATCGAACTAGCATCAACCCGGGTAAACCCGCCCCTGAACCGACCCATTTCAAAATAATCCGTTCATGATCCGAACCGATATGAACCCGGACCGACGTTGACCCGGTAAAACCGCCCCTGAACCGATCCGTTTCAAACCGGTCAGATCATGACCCGAACCGTTTATAAACCGAACGGGCATTGACCCGGGTAAACCAGCCCCTGAACCGACCTGTTTCAAACCGACCCGATTATTAACCGAACCGTTTAAAAACCGAACCGGCATTGACCCGAGTAAATTCGCCCCTGAAGCGACTCGTTTCTAACCGATCTGATTATGACCCGAACTGTTTATAAACCGAACCGTTTATGACCCGAACCGAATTTAAATCGTACAAAAATAAACCGAAACCGAACCGACCTGTGACTAATCAAAACCGAACTGAACCGACCCGCCGTCTAAATGAAACCGTTTTAACCCGAACCGTTTCAAACCGAAACCGTTTCAAATTGAGATCACACCGAACTGCCAGACCGAAGTCCCACCCCTATGCATAACTAATTATTGCTTCATCTATATTTGTGCGGTTTTACCACACTACCTCCGATATCATATTAAAATATTATCTCAACCAAAAGCTTGAACTGATTGTTGATATCCAAAAATATGTTTTATACTCTATCACTAATTAAATTTTTAACTAAAATTGATCAAGTCATATCCAAGTTATGACTTAAAATTTAGAAATTTTGCAAAAAACCACCTTTTAAATCTTGTTTTTTTTTTTTGCAAATAACCACCTTTTAAAAAAATGTTGCACAAGACCACCAATTTTAAAAATTTTGTTGCAAATTACCACTTTTTTAGCCAAATTTATCAATTGTTTTACATTGAATTGGTGGTAAGTTGCAACAAAATTTTTAAAATTGATGGTTTTTTGCAACATTTTTTTTAAAAGGTGGTTAAATGCAAAAAACAAGATTTAAAATGTGGTTTTTTGCAAAATTTCCTAAAATTTAATATCATAAGAATCATTATACGAGTACTAAAATATTGTTAGACCAACACTTATCTATATCAATCCCTATTTAGTATTTAAACACACAAATAAATCCGCCACATGTAGACCTCTCAATTCAACCAAAATACAAACCAATCTGCCACATGTACTCCTCTCCTTTTAACTTTCTTTACTATACTTTATTATTTCTATAACCTTCACTTTAATTCAATAAATTGAATTCTCTTAGGGGGCGTTTGGTTAGTGTATTATTTGGATTGGAAACGGATTCAATTAAACTAATATCGTTACCGTATGTTTGGTTTGAAGGCATGGTAACAATTACCATTATATAAGGGTAATGATTACCCTTCATTTGTTACCTCTTAAAAACTTGGGGTAACAAATACCCTTACTCTCCTCTAAACAAATACCTTTTTCATGGTTAAACTAAATAAATGAAAAGGTAATAGCTAAATAATTCATTTTCCCCTTTTATTTGTTTCCTTTCCACTCCATTTCTATTTTCCGAACCAAACGCCCCTTTAATGTTATCCTCTTCGTCTTTGTCAGTCATTCTCTCCATTTTTAAATTTCACTTTAATTGACTTTAATTTTAACAAAAAATATATATCTAATTGTATAGTTCTGGTCTTGTGGACTTATGGGTCTGCAATGTTATAAATGTTTGTTTCACGTTTGAACTTCGATTCACACAGCGCATAACAAGGAGAATTGGTAAAGTGGGCAACACTCAATTTATTAACCGGACAGACGGTAGTGGAAATTTGGCATGAGGAAATGCATGCATGTGCTACACTTGACAACATGAAAATAGAGTGCATTTCCTATGTTTTCTTAACTACTTATTTCAGTCAATAGTTTATTATACCTAAGTATTTAATATTTGTTGACAAATTTTGATTTTTGACATTTAAAATAATACATATACTACCTCCGTTAACATTTATTTGCAACTTTTGCCAACACCGCCAACAAAAAATGATCACCGCCGCCAACATTCGGTGTGAATGGACAATCGTACCCTTATTACTTCACCACCCCTTATCCTCCCGGCGACCCACAACCCCTTCCGATCGACGATGACCACCACCACCCTGATCGGCGACCCACCATACCCTCCTCTATGACGACCCACGACCTTCCCTCACCGGCTGGAAGGTGGTGGTTTAATATATATATTTTTTATTTCAGGCAACCGCGGTAACTGGAGCCCAAAACCGGTTACCGTCACAGTAACCGATTTTGGGCTCCGGTTATCGCGCACGGTAACCGGTTTTGGGCTCCGGTTACCATGCACGGTATTCGGTTTTGGGCTCCGGTTACCACGCATGGTAACCGATTTTGGGCTTCGGTTACCGTGCACCTTAAGGTATTCCATGGTAACCGGAGCCCAAAACCGGTTATCGTGCCCGATAATCGATTTTGAGCTCTGATTGGTACAGTTGTCAGGAAAAAAAAAAAAAAAAAAAAAAAACCACCACCTTTCCGCCAAAGAGGGAATGTGGCGGGTCATCTTTGAGGGGGATGTGGTGGGTCGTCGGTCAGGGTGGTGGTGGCGGTCAATGCTGGTCAGGGTAGTTGTGGTGGTGGTCGTCGTCGTCGGTCAGTGTGGTGGTGGTGTTAGTCGTCAATTGGGGTGGTGGTGTCAAGATGTTAGTGATTGGTGGCAAGAGGGAAGATAGTAGTGACGTAACAAGGGTATGGTTGTCAATTCACACTAAATGTTGGCGGTTTTGATCATTTTGGATGGCAGTATTTAACACCCCTCTTTTAGAATAATTCCAATTACTTGCAACTTTCCATTTTCTTTCCTTTTTTGGTAATTTTTTTTAAATAATAATAGTACCAATTTTTCCTTACTTATATGGTGCCACGTCATAATAAGAAACTGATAACATTACTCCATATTTGAGTTTTAATTATGCCACTAGTAAGTAGCTCAGACGTTGCCGCGGGTTGCTATTGTTGCAGATGTGCAATCGAAAAATTATTTTAAAGGTTTTTTAAAATTTGTAATTGACAAACTAAAATTGAGGGTTTTTTTTTTAATTGAACCTTGTGATTTGCACTTATATAAATTTTTTTTATATATTAATATCATACATAATAATTGGCTTAGATGGTGAATTAGTTATCGCTCTTATATATAAGAGGTTGAGGGTTTGATCCTCCTCATTCTAAAGTTTTTATATGGAGTAATGTTGGTTATTTGGGTGATGTGGCATTGTTTGAGTGATGATGTGGCATCATGCGTGACATGGCGCAACAAAAAAGGGACTACGTGGCACTGTTGACACCGTTAGGTGTCAAATATATGTAAATAAGGAGATAATATAAAAAAAAATATAAGATATTTATCTTCAGGATCTCGTAGAACAAGTCACAAAGACTCCATCTCCTCCCTACCAAACATTGTAGGTACATAGTATGGATTAAGCCGACAAGGCCCCATACTATAAACACATATCAAAACTCTAACCCTTTGGAGAGAGAAATCAAGAGATTTACGAGAGTTGTAACCTACAAATTATCAATAAAATAATTGTTCCCGTATATTTTCTACCTCTTTATTTAAATGTTGCAGGTTTGAATTTTTATGGTTTACAAATTGGCACGCTCGGTGGGATAATTTTCGCTCTTCATCTCAGCTCTCCAAATTTCAAAAGTCGTAGATTTAGTGGGGACCTGCCAAATTTGCTTTCAAATTCTACAGGAAAATTTCGAGACCAAGTTGCATCCGATGTCAAATCTCCACAACAGGTCTCAAGGGGGCATTTGTTGACACCGAATTTTTGTTAATTATTACTAGGTGTCAGATATATCTAAATTAGGAGATAATATCAATAAATATAAGGTATTTATCTTCAAGATCTCGTAGAATATTTGATTATTATCTTGTTAACTACTATACGAATCTCTATATAAAGAGGGTCGATTATAAGGTTTAAAGAGGTACACCTTGGAAAAATGTTTTCTGAGATGAATTTGTATGCATGTACTGACTTTTAAATGAACTTGCATTGCAGATTTAATGATGAATTTGGATGTATTGAGGTTTAAGGAACGAGGATTACAAACTCCACCAACAAGTTTATTAGTTCATGTTTTACTTGTTAATTTTGGTTTAAGTTAGTTTAACATTGTAGTTGTCAATTTCACATAGTCTATATTTGTACTTTTCAATTAGTTTGTAATTGAAATTTTAATTAGTTAATGCTTCGTATAAATTATTTATTTTATGAAATTTCACATTGGTTAATTTAATTTATTTACATTTTCGCCAATTTTAATCGAGCCTAAAATTTCAAATTTTTAAATTTGAAATAACAAAAAAAAAAATTGCGCTCCAAATCAGCAATTTTGGTTTAAAAAAATCAAATATGTAAGAGACCCCTTATCTTTAATATGGGATCTGTTATATTTTATAAGCAGACCACATTTCTTCAATGACGGGTTTCTTTCATTTAACAAACAGACCCCATTTCTCTAGTAACGGATCTCTTTTAAGATTTGGTTTTAATTCACTTTGTCAACATAACAGACCCCCATCTCTTTCATAACGGGTCTCTCCTTTTTTCAAACAGACCACCTTATTTGGACAGCTCTCTTTGTCAAACAGACCCCTGAGATAGAGACACGTCCAAGAATGGTCTCTAAGGTATATTTGGACGGGTCTCTTTGCCTATTTTTGTAGTAGTGATTGTGGATATAGTTGTTCAAACACTATTTATAAGAGTTATTTCAAACTTAATAAAAGGTAAGATGATATAGGGATTTCTAACAAATACATATCCTAATAGAACATATAATTTCCAACTACCTACCAAATAATCATAATATCCGATCCTATTATCATCACGTATTGTTTACATAAATTAAACCTAAAAGAACAATATTTGAAGACAATGAGAGTACAATACTTCTTATCCAACACTTTCATGCATGTATTTGAACCTTTAAGTATATATTTGTCTTAAACCTTGTTTTGTTCACTTAATATTTAGCTATACAGAGAATAATAAGCTTGCATTAGCTAAGTTCAGTTAAAAAAAGCATTTAAGTTCAATTTTAACTCAAATATAGACTATAGTTAGCTGGTTAATATAAATTCAACAATTAAGTTTGATGATTCTATGAAATCAGAAGAAAACACTAATCACCTGAGCTCCTTTCTCACTCTCATCTACTTAAACACTATACCCTCACGTGCCGACTACTTTGCCCTAGTCACGCACCGTGCGCCACCCGCTTACTGTCCGTCGTAAGACGAGTCAGGCTTTCTCCTTGGCACTAACTCCTTGTGCCCACGTAGCATAACCCTTTGTGCTGGTCAAATATATTTTCTAGCATGTCCCCTTGGTGCTAACAAGTCCCCTTGGTTGAACTAAGCACTTACCCTTAGTGCCTTAGTCCGGATTTACAACTAATTGTCGTAGACAATTGAGCACACAAGTTATCACCTTTGCTAGTATGCCCGACCACTCACTTGGCACCCTCGTGCCTTAGTTTTCCTCACACTCTCTAAGTGTTTGAAGGAAAGGGTTTAGTTGCAAGAGATCACAAGTGCTTTGGAATGCTTTTTATATTGCTCTCAACTTGAATTTACAATTGATGCCTTGGAGCCTATTTATAATGCTCCTCCCTACTTACGTCCTTTCTCTAAAACGTTCCTAACCTCCTCAAATGGAGGGTTCTAGGCTAAAACAATCTACTACTCTCTAGATTGTTCCCGCCTCCAAAGGAACATAAATTCATGGAGGTTTCTACATCCTTCTCTAGCTAGAATGTTCAAGACAAGCCTAGAGCATTCTAGAAACTTACATACAAATTGTACATACATAGAAGACCCTAGAGACTTCTAAGATGCACCAGATGAACCTTGAATATTCTAGAGACATACCCTCTAGAATACTCCTTCAAAAGAACCTCGTAGATAGCTCCAGAACATTCTAAAAGCTTCCCGCGTTTTTCGGGCTACCTGCTGCACAAACTTGTATTTCGGGACCTCGTCTCGTAAAACCGGCACCACCATCGTCTTCCTTGGCCCAAAATACGGTGGACCCCCAAATTTGAGCCCAATTGGACTTCATTTGGGTCTCCAAATGACCCATTATTGTGTTACTGTCAAGTGGGTGTTCACTAGGATTTTAAGCAAGGTGCAATATAAAGCTCTTTAGGGGGAAGTGCTTACCTGAGCACCAAGGCAGGCCCCCTAGCCCCGAATTTTGCCTTGCTGCCTAGTGACCCTCTTGACGCCCATCCTTGGTGTGGGAGATGACCCGTGACTTATCGCTCTCTAGCGAGAGAGCTATCGCTCAACCTTGCCGAGGGCATCTTGAGCTGTGAGCTATAGCTCCCTCACTGGAGAGCTATCGCTCAGGCTGTCGCAAGAGTCTGCTAACAGCGAGCTATAGCTCACTCACTGACGAGCTATTGCTTGGAGCTCTAGCAAGGCTCTGCCAGCAGCGAGCTATAGCTCGCACATAGGCGAGCTATCTGTCACGTGCTGACTAATCCCCCTAGTCTTATGCACGCTAGCCTACTAACTTCCCTCCCTCGGATGCTAGTCAAGGCTTAACCCCGAAATGCTTTTAAGCAAGAGTGTGCAACGAAAGTTAAGGAATGTTGAGAACACAAGAGAATATGAATTTTGAATGCTTTGATTGCTTGAGAAAGAGTGTTTACAAGTGTTCCTAAGATGCCTCCAAATGAAGGCCAAGTCCCCTATTTATAGTGTTCTAAGCATGGCCTAGAACCTTCACTAACCTCCTCAAATGGAGGGTTCTAGATCTAATCTTTCTAGAGTATTCTATACATTTCTTTAGTACATTCCCTCTATGTACAAGGCTCTAGAATTATCTACACAACTCTAGTATTTACAAATGATTCAAGGATGTCCTAGGAGGTTCTAGAAGCTTTCGGATGCATCTCGAGTCTCCTTGAGTATTCTGGAACCTTCCGGACTTCTCCTTCAAAATCTAACACCACCATGATGTTCATTGGGCCTAAAAATGGTGGACCCCCAAATTTGGGCTCAATCGGACTTCATTTGGGTCCCCAAATAGCCCATTATTGTGTTACTGTCACTTGGGTGTTCACTAGGGTGATAGCACTGGAGCAATATAAAGCTCTATAGGGGGAGGGTGTCTCTGGCCTAGCCAGCGCGCACCAAGGCATTCCCCCTAGCCACGATTGTTGCCTACCGTCCAATGGCCCTAGTGAGGGGTGGAATGTGTGGGTCGTGACATGCTCCCTCACCCAAGTCCTGACGCCCTCGTCAAGATCCCGACTCGAACGCCTCGATCTTGTCCGCAAATTGCCACAAGTCTTCTTCTTTTTCCCACGAGGCCTCGCTGTCCGGGAGACCCTTCCAACGAACAAAGTATTCATTGTAGCTTGACACACCTCGACGCCTTATGACTCTCTTTGCCTCGATGCTCTCGATGTCCCTTTCAAACGATGCCACCACGGCCGTAGGTGCCCGTTGTGATTTTCCCCTGATCTGATCCTCCGGATCGTCATGGTAAGGCTTCAACATGCTAACATGGAACACCGGATGTATTTTCAGCTTGGGAGGTAGCTCAAGCTTATAGGAAACTTTCCCGACCTTCCTAATGATCGGGAATGGCCCTTCATACTTCCGCACTAGCCCCTTATGCACCTTGCGGAAGACTTTGAATTGGTGCGGCAAGAGCTTCACCATGACTAGGTCGCCTTCTTGAAACTCCAATGGGCGCCGGTTTTTGTCGGCCCACTTCTTCATCTTCTTAGCGGCCTTATTCAAGTAAGCCTTGGTGATGTCGAGCTGCTCGTGCCATCCCTTAGCTAATCTGTAGGCAGCGGGACTGCTACCCGTGTAGCCCGATACAACTGCTTGTGGAGTCAAGGGTTGTTGGCCCATGACTAACTCAAAGGGGCTTTGCTGGGTTGCCTCGGACCGCTGCAGATTAAAGGAGAATTGGGCAATGTCTATGAGCTTTGCCCAATCTCGCTGATTGGCACTCACAAAATGCCTCAAATAGAGCTCCAACAAAGCGTTCACTCGCTCTGTCTGCCCATCCGTCTGCGGGTGGAAGCTTGTGGAGAAATGTAGACCTGACCCTAGCAACTTGAAAAGCTCCGTCCAGAATTTGGCGGTGAACCTTGGATCACGGTCGCTGACGATGCTCTTTGGCAAGCCCCAGTACTTGACCACATTCTTGAAGAATAACTTGGCGGCTTGCTCCCCTGTGTAATCCTTATGTGCCGGTATAAAAGTCCCATACTTGGAAAAGCGATCAACTACCACCATGATAGAGCCAAACCCCTCTGACTTGGCAAGGCAGATATGAAATCCATTTAGACGCTTTCCCATGGCCTCTCTGGTATAGGCAAGGGCTCCAAGAGTCCTGCTGGCACACGTTGCTCTACCTTGTCTTGTTGGCACACAAGACAAGTCTTCACATAGGCCTCTATATCGTCCCGCATGTGAGGCCAGTAGTATACCTCCTCTAAGAGTGCCATTGTCCGCTGTATCCCAGGGTGACCAGCCCACAATGAATCATGACACTCCTTCATGATGTCACGCCTAAGGTTGTCCCTCTTAGGCACATAGATGCGACGTCCGACGGTGTAGAGTATCCCATCTTCTATCCAGAAGCGTCGGGTCTTTCCCTCGTTAGCCAAGTCCATCAAACTCTTGGCCATAGAATCCTCCTTTAAACCGTCCTTGACTCGATCAAGGAGGGTGCTAGCTATGCTGCTCACGCTAGCAAAGATTGCCTTGCGGCTTAGAGCATCAGCAACTACATTCACCTTCCCTGGCTTGTACTCCATAGCGTAGTCAAAATTAGCCAGGAAGTCTTGCCATCGAGCTTGCTTGGGGCTAAGCTTCTTTTGATTTTGGAAGTAACTTGTTGCAACATTGTCGGTATAGATGGTGAACCGACTCCCAAGCAAATAATGTCTCCAGACACGCAAGCAATGAATGATAGCAGTCATCTCCTTATCATGCACTGGGTATCTCCTCTCGGTATCATTGAGCTTGCGTGATTCATAGGCCACTGGATGCCCCTCTTGCATGAGAACTCCTCCGATAGCAAAATCTGAGGCATCAGTGTGTAGCTCAAATGGCTTTGAGTAGTCGGGCAGTGCTAACACGGGCTCTTTGGTGACGGCATCCTTCAAGTCATCAAAGGCCTCTTGACATTTGTCGCTCCAACACCATTGTGCCTTCTTCTTTAACAGGTCAGTCAATGGTGCCGCCCGTGCTGAGTAGCTCATGATGAACCGCCTGTAATAGTTGGCGAGCCCAAGGAAAGGACGTAGCTCCGACACGTTCTTGGGCTCCTCCCATTCCTTGATGGCTTGCACCTTGTCATGCTCCATCATTATCTTTCCGGCTTTAATATGGTGTCCCAGGAATGACACCTCCTCCTGTCCGAACGAGCACTTCTCTTGCTTCACATAAAGCTCGTTCTCTCGTAAGACCTGGAACACCTGTCTCAAATGCTCCACATGATCTTGTAAGTTGTCGCTATACACGACGATATTGTCGAGATAGACGACTACAAATTTATCAAGGAAGGGCCGGAAAATCTTATTCATCAAGGTGCAAAAAGTAGCAGGGGCGTTGGTGAGTCCAAAAGGCATCACCAAGAACTCATAAGAACCATACCTGGTCACGCATGCCGTCTTCGCCTCGTCCCCTTCGGCGATGCGCACCTGCCAATACCCCAATCGCAGGTCCAACTTGGAGAAGTACCGTGCTTTGCTGAGTCGATCGAAAAAATCAGCGAATAATGGGATTGGATACTTGTTCTTGACAGTGATCTTGTTGAGAGCCCGATAGTCAATGCACATTCGCAAGCTGCCATCATGCTTGCGTTGAAACAGTACTGGTGCTCCAAATGGTGCCTTTGAGGGCCTAATGAACCCTGCTTCCAGCAGATCCTTCAATTGCTTCCTCAATTCCTCGAGCTCTGGTGGGGCCATGCGGTATGGTGCCATGGCTGGAGGCTTGGTCCCTGGCTCCAGCTCAATCTCGTGATCCACCTCCCTTCTAGGAGGTAGTCTTTTCGGTAGCTCCGGAGGCATCACATCCATATACTCTACAAGGACTCCGGAGATTTCTGATGGAACCTCTTTCCCATGGGGCCCCTCTTCCTCCACTAATGCAGCCAAGAAAGTCTCTTGTCCCTTTTTGATCCCCCTGGACACCTGGATTGCTGAGATTGTCTTGGCTTCAACTTCTTCTCGTGTGACAGGAACGGACCATGACCCTTGATCCCTTTTGATCATAATTGACCC
This sequence comes from Chenopodium quinoa, assembly GCF_001683475.1. Taxonomy (NCBI): domain Eukaryota; kingdom Viridiplantae; phylum Streptophyta; class Magnoliopsida; order Caryophyllales; family Amaranthaceae; genus Chenopodium; species Chenopodium quinoa. The sequence goes on along the minus strand of NW_018744955.1, from coordinate 1,537,231 downwards.
GTCCGCTTCAAAAGAAAAGGGCCTTACTGTGTCGATGAACTCAAGTCCCAACACCAAAGAGAAGTCGTCCATATGCACGACTGTGAGATTTATGGTGCCACTCCATTATCCCAGACAAATAGGCACCTTGTGCGCCACACCAAGGATAGGAACGGGCGAGGTGTTGACTGTCTTGATCCTCCCCGGTTCCTTGGTGTACTTGATTCCCAACTTCATTACTTCCTTCTCCGTAATGAAGTTGTGTGAGGCACCACAGTCCACGAGTGCCTTAGAAGCTCTCCCATTCACTAATGTATCAACAAACATAAGTGAGCCCTTCGGGCGAGGTAGCGTGCTTACCTTGACCACTTCGGCGCTCTCCTCAGCTTTTGGTGTGGCCCGTACGCTACTAAAGAGGCGCAACGACCCCATTTGTGCATCGTCCCCCGACGATTCACCGCCCGAAGCTATGATGGCGCTGAGCTTCTGCCTCCCAGGGCAATCCCTTGCCCAGTGCGGCCCTCCACACAAGTAACAGCCCCTGTTGTTGGGCTTGTCTGATGAAGAAGAAGACAACGATGATCCCTTTGCCTTGTCCTTTTTCACCGTCTTGTTGCTACTGGTGCTGCTTCGATCGGTGGGCTTGGCTCCCCCACCTTTTCCCTTGCTGCCGTTGCTGCGCCCTTCCTTCCTTGTGTCCTTGTAATCAACCAAGGACTCTGCAGCTGCGATGGCCTCAGCAAGTGTTTGAACGTTCCTCCTTTCTACCTCTTGTTGAGCCCATCGTTGCAACCCTCCAATGAAATATATAAGTTGTGTAGCCTCCGGCAAATCATCAACTTCGAGCACGAGGGTTGTAAATTGCTTGATGTACTCCTTGATGGTGCTGCTATGCTTGAGTTCACGCAGCTTCATCATGGAGACCTTGGCTGCGTCATGCGGGCGGAATTGCTTCTTGAAATCTTCCTTGAATTGGTCCCATGTTCGGATGGAACATGAACCACTCTTGATGTCTTGTTCACGCCTTCTCCACCACAGAATGGCATCATCTTCGAGATACATGGTGGCAGCATTAATCTTGGGAGCATCCTCCTCCAAGTGCACAGCCTCAAAGTATCACTCCATGCTCCATAGGAAGTTGTCAATTTCCCGAGCATCCCTCTTTCCATGATACTTTGGAGGCTTGGGGATTTCCACCTTAGGACCGGCTTGAATGGTGGCGCCCCCAGTCACCGCAGCCCTTTTTAGCAACGTGAGTTCCTCCTTGAGGAGCTCATTCTCCTTCTTCAAAGCAAGGAGTTCCCCCGTGAACTCCTCACGCATTTTCGCCATCTCGCCCATCATCTTCTCAAAAGCCTGATCAGCGAATGATTGAGCATCAAGGGATACCTCCTCTAGACGATTGTCTAGTTCCCCTAATTGCCCTTTGAGCGTAATAACTTCATTCTCGACCTTGCCGACAGAATCCGTCATGTCGCAAGCAGCAACTTCGGCTTTGGCCGATCTCTCATCAACTTTATTCACTCGCTTCTCAAGCTTTTGGATAGCTTGAATGAGAGCCTCAGGCGCATAGCCCTCGGTTGTTTGTGAAGCACTAGCGTCCTTGCCGTCCTTGGTCTTTGCCATTCTTCCTCCTTCGCTCACAACTTGCTAACAAAGCTCGACAGCACTATAGTCCCCGCGACCGTAGCTGCTCTGATACCACTTTGTCACGTGCTGACTAATCCCCCTAGTCTTATGCACGCTAGCCTACTAACTTCCCTCCCTCGGATGCTAGTCAAGGCTTAACCCCGAAATGCTTTTAAGCAAGAGTGTGCAACGAAAGTTAAGGAATGTTGAGAACACAAGAGAATATGAATTTTGAATGCTTTGATTGCTTGAGAAAGAGTGTTTACAAGTGTTCCTAAGATGCCTCCAAATGAAGGCCAAGTCCCCTATTTATAGTGTTCTAAGCATGGCCTAGAACCTTCACTAACCTCCTCAAATGGAGGGTTCTAGATCTAATCTTTTCTAGAGTATTCTATACATTTCTTTAGTACATTCCCTCTATGTACAAGGCTCTAGAATTATCTACACAACTCTAGTATTTACAAATGATTCAAGGATATCCTAGGAGGTTCTAGAAGCTTCCGGATGCATCTCGAGTCTCCTTGAGTATTCTGGAACCTTCCGGACTTCTCCTTCAAAATCTAACACCACCATGATGTTCATTGGGCCTAAAAATGGTGGACCCCCAAATTTGGGCTCAATCGGACTTCATTTGGGTCCCCAAATAGCCCATTATTGTGTTACTGTCACTTGGGTGTTCACTAGGGTGACAGCACTGGAGCAATATAAAGCTCTATAGGGGGAGGGTGTCTCTGGCCTAGCCAGCGCGCACCAAGGCATTCCCCCTAGCTACGATTGTTGCCTACCGTCCAATGGCCCTAGTGAGGGGTGGAATGTGTGGGTCGTGACATATCGCTCGCATCTGCTGCAAGCCATTGCGAGCATCCGAGCTCTAGCTCCATTGTTAGCTCGGTCTCGCGCAACTCACTAACTTGCTTGCTACATCCCTCCCTCATTAACTCCTCGCACACTCACTTGTTAAATTTCCGATTTGCATTACTAGAATTGCAAATACTCCAACATACTTGTGTGTTGTGTCATTAGCCATGCATTGTACAAAAGCAATCTAACAAAGCTGGGTTATTCAACTAAAATTTCTTTCATTGCGTTGAATTTTGAAACATCTACATATATCCGCACTTAAATTCAGTAAAAAAAAAAAAATTTAATAGTTGTATACAAAAAAATACGTAGTATATAGTACGTAAATCTCCATGTGTCAAAGTCTTGTCAAAAAGAAATATACGCCAAAATGATTTGAATAAAATCTCATACTACCTCCGTTAACATTTCATAATCTCCATGCAACTTTGAGCTCTAGCACGGTTCCCAAGTCAAAATTTCATAAATTGTTATTAAGGGATATAAGGGTATGTGATTAAGTATGAGAGGGAAAAATTAAAAATGATTAAATAACCACCCAAGCCACCCACTAGTCCACCACCACCGACTCACTTTTAAACCCACACCTGCCACCGCCACCACTCTTCGCTGACATCCCCTACACCCAGATCGACACGACACCCTCACAAACCCAAACACACCATCGCCAAACCCCAGATCGAAGCTCGCCATTGCCGAGACCCCTACAAACCCAAACCTACCACTGCCGACACCCCCTAATTCCAACCTCACCACCACCGCACCCCCTAAACAAAAACCACCCACTCAACCCGAAACCAAAAACCCCTAATCAACCCGAAACCACCCACTGAACTCGAAACCACCGGAAATAAAATCTGAACCCGACTTGAAACCAACCCTAGACTCGAGTCAACCCGAGTATTTGAGATCGAACCCGAACATGAACCAACCTAGAGATGACCCGACCCAAATATAACCCGTAAATTATTGACCTGAACCGAAATTGACCCAAACCTGTTTTAACCCGTCAAAACCCCAATTTAACCCAACCTATTACTAACATGATCTAAATTCAACCCGACATGTTCCTAGCCTGACCCGAATTTAACCCGACCTGTTACTAACACAACTCGAAATTAAATTCAACCCGATCTAGCTGTTACAAACCCGACCCAAAATCAACCCGACATGTTATTGACTCGACCCAAATTCAACCCGACTTATTATTGACCCGAACCAAAATCAACTCAACTTGTTATTGGGAGAATTTCGTGATGACCTAAGTATATGTTTACGTATCAAGTATGCAATAGGTTGCATATAATTACGTCTCTTTGTTACATTTGGTTGTTGGGAGAATTTTGGTTATTAGCTTAAGATTTACCTGACAACAATTTATTTGTCTTATAGAATTAGAAATTATTGTTACATAAAAGTGATAGAGGAGTGGAAATCCAAGTTAGACTTGAACTAATTTACGCAAATTTCGAAATTTGTTTCAGTTATTGGTGGCTGGTAGTAGTAATTAGTTTAGGAATTAATCACTATATATTATATACTCCCTCCTTTGTTGACTTTTGTACCCATTTATTATACAAAGACACGAAGTTATCTTGATCGGTTTAGATCTACACCTTTACAAATTACAATACCTGATTTTTTTTAGGAAACAATACCTTTTTTCCCCCAAAATTTTACACTAAAATCACAATACCATCCTGCTTCTTCATTCTCAAGGTGTTAGGCCCTGCTCTCTTCACCTTAAAAAAATAATATTAAGTAAAAATAATTTCAGTTCAGTAAAAATAAGTTTAGTTCAGCAAAAATAATTTCAGTTCAATAAAAATAAGTTCAGTTCAGTAAAAATAATTTAAGTTCAGCAAAAATCAGTAAATAACATGGAATCTGTAAAATTAATTTCAGTTCAGCAAAAATAATTTCAGTTCAGCAAAAGTAAGGTGAAGAGAACGGGGTCTTAGAGATATGAGATCAAATCAATATTAGAAAATACACCATGGTATCAAGAGCATGTTAAATAAATACTAAATTTAAATACTTGATGCTTGGTGGTGTCGGTGGTGGTGGGGGTTATTTAATTAATTCGGGTTAAATATCTAGTGAACTGTTAAACATCGCCCGCAAATTCCTACATAAAGCCCACAAAATAAGAGTGAAATGACACTTTTGCCCTCATACTAAAAAACACACAATTTCTCTCTCTACTCTCTACTTCCACTTTCTCTCTCTAAATTATTTCCAGAGCTATGTCGAGGCGGCCCGGCAAGGAAGTGGCGGCACCGGCGGTGGGCGGAAGGCGGTTTGCCGGCCAGAAGGTAATTTTTTTAATTTTTGTAATTTTTTTTTAAAAAAAAAAACCTCCGGCGACGGTGGGGCGCCAAGGCGAGACGCCACCACCACGGAGGAGGCGCCTAGGCAAGGCGCCCGTACGGTGGTGGCGGCGCCTAGCCCAGACGCCACTACCACGGCAGCGGCGCAGAGGCTAGGCGCCACGGCCGTGGTAGTGGCGTCTGGGCTAGGCGCCGACACCACCGTACGGGCGCCTTGCCTAGGCGCCTCGTTCTTTTTTTTTTTTTTTAAATTTTTTTTTTGTTTTTTTTTAATTTTAAATTTTATTTTCGATTTTTTTTTTTTTTTTTTTAAAAAATTTGTTTTTCTTTTTTTTAAATTGTATGTTCCCTTTTTTTTTATCTTTTTTTTTTTAAATTTTGTTTTTTTATTTGTTTTAATTTTATATTTTTTATGTTTATAATTTTATTTCCGTGACTTGTTTATTTGCTTTTGTGTTTATTTTCGACTTTTTTTAATTTGTTTTCGTTATTATGTTTCGTTATTTACTTGGAGTTAGGCATCGCAATTTAGACCTGGTGCGGGGAAGAGTATTGACGTCGTGAGGAGTACGATCTACTCAATGGAGAGCTCGGGGCCCAGACACGTTAGATCCCGTGGTATTTCGGCCTCGGCCCGCAGAGAACGGGTGCACTGTTCTGCGGACGATCAAGATGATGATGATGATGATGAGGAGGAGGAGGAGGAGGTCGAGGAGGAGGAGGTCGAGGACGAGGATGATGCAGATGAGGATGTCGACGATCAGAGTGGACCATATGATGATTACGGTCCATTCAGTCAGAGACTTGATGATACGTATGAGACGCATAGGGTAGATGTGCGTAAGGGTCGAGATGGTAGGTTTGTTAGTAGATCTGGCACATCATCTGCGTCCACTGTGTCTGCGGGTAGCAGAAAACGGTCGAGGGCCGTTAATGATTCTTGGATGGTGAGGGGTGAGGTGGCCGGGGGACCTATAGACGGGAGTGTGATTCCTAGCTTTTTAGGACACATCGCTACCCGTATTTGGGAGGACCAGGAGAGGGCTTTGGATACAGGCATTTTGAAATGCCAAACCCGGGAAAAGACTTGTAGGTTTTTGTGTAGCTGGGCTGATGCTTGGCCGGAGGAGAGCGAGATGGTCAGGCGATTGAGGGCCACTAGAGTGAGTCACCTTCCTGCCACCATGCACGACAGGATTGACTGGACGCTGATCACGGCTTTCGTTGAGCGATGGCAGCCGGATACGAACTCGTTCCACCTTCCGTTCGGTGAGATGACGATCATGTTGCATGACGTCGAGGCCATCCTTGGGATTCCCGTGGAGGGAAACCGAGCATCTGTCGTCACTGATGCGGATCAGGCAGATTTACTAGCGGAGCTGTTGGCGGTGGATAGGGCTGCGCTGTACACATCGGCACTTGGTGTGTGGGATCACGGCGGCGTTAAGATCGCAGCCGTCTTGCAGCGATGTTTGCACCCTACGTCACGTAGGACGCAGGACACACAGCTGGCTGCATGTGTTTTTCTTCTTCTCGGGTGTACCTTGTTTCCGGATAAGAGCGGGAACAAGCTCAGGCCACGCGACATAGTTGACGCGTGTGAGCCCGACAGAGTAGGCCAGTTTTCTTGGGGGTCGGCTACGCTGGCGTATCTGTATCGCCAGTTAGGATTCTCGAGCCGGGCTGATGCAGCAGGTATCACTGGATGTCTGACGTTGTTACAGACCTGGATATACGAGTATTTTCCTGCGTTTCGACCACACCGCGACCCGGTTCCCATTGGTGATGGCCAGCCACGTGCCTGTGCGTGGAGTCCGCGTGTCGAGAAGAAGTCCGTTGACCGCCTGCGCTCCATACGGTTATCGCTTGACAGGATGTCCCCCTTAGAGGTACAGTGATTAAATTATTTCTACTTTTACAATCTGATGCTTTATTTTATGACTGTTACTGATTTTAAATAATGTGCAGGTGAACTGGATGCCTTTCGGCCAGAACCCTAGTAATAGGGTACCCAGGACCCTCTACACTGGACTGATTCAGTATCGCGAGATCGTAGAGGCGTACATGCCGCAGCGCTGTCTTCGCCAGCTTGGATTTGTCCAAGTTGTCCCACCTCCACCGGCGTGGCCCAGTAAGGCGGTACGATCTGCGTCGTCGAAGGAGTACGTCGTCCAATGGCCGTCAAACATGATATCCATGTGGGAGCAGTTTCCGATGGTTGCCCGCCTATGGACGGCGGAGCTGCAGCGGCCGCCAAGTGGGGTGACTGCCATGTGTGACCAGCACTACATGGAATGGTACATCCGGCACTCGCACCCGAGGTTGATCAAAGACATCGACGACGCAGATGATGACGATGTGCCACCTGCCACTGCCTCTTATGCGGTACGTCTCATCTTTTATTTGTTGTTCTCTTATTTTAATATATATATGTATAATACGTCGTTTCATGTTTTTTGTTTTGTGTAGTGGATGGGCAAGATTATGCAGTTGGGACACCGACTTTTTGAGGAAAGGGACTGCATGACGAGTGCATCAGGCAGAGCTGTTATTGACGATCTGGAACGGACCCTTGAGCAGTGGCAGTGGGCGTCACAGAGGGATTACTGATATTTGAAATTAGACATTATCTTTTTAGTTTGTAATATTTGAAATTATTGTTCTTAGTTTTTAAAATTCAATATTATCTTTTTAGTTTGTAATATTTGAAATTATTGTTGTTAGTTTTTAAAATGAAACATTATCTTTTAAAAATGAACACATAGAAATGACATAGTATTGACAATACAAGGCCTCATAGTAAAAGGTAGGTGTACATCAACAAAAACTACATGGCAATTAAATTGTTCCACTGTTGCACGCGAGCATGGTACAAAGCATCCCAACCCTCCACGCTTGCTCTACGAATTTCATACCACTTCGGTATGATATTTGGGACCGGAAAATCGGGTGACATGTCTAATCGGATAAAATGTCTGTATGACGGCCCAAGAAATCCAATAGCAACGTCCCTTACCGGTCTGGTGACGGTCTCGCGCGAACACCAGGGCAGAACCGTTGTACATGGATAATAGGCTCGACTATGTAAACCAAGGCCGAAATGCATGACTGCACACTTGTAGATGTTTGCAACGGCAAAGAGATCAAGTGGCGCATCGAACCAATGATTTTGACCGCAAGGTCCCCCTCCCCACCGGATACGCTGCAGAGACCTATCCAAGTCCTCGCCGTACACATGGCCATACACATCTCGGTTTGATGCGATTTCACTGTACATCAACTGCCGCACTAAACCGTAGTTGTCTTCACCCATTTGAAACACATCCGCCACAACCCGAAATCCGCAGTTACCATCTGCAATGACATCATTCCACCCGTCCAAGAATGGCATCATGATATTAGGGATCCTGTCCTTATATGGAAAATGTTCAATGTCCATTCTCCCTGTTACACACATCAATAAACACAATCACTTACGATCACTTACGATGGCCGATGGCTGTACATTTGGGCCGATGTAGTTTCTCAACTTTTCCAACACCCAACGGTAACTCGCAGCCGTCTCATCCTTCATGACTGCATAACCAATCAGAAAGTTCTGGTTCGTTGGAGCCATCCCAACCATCTCAACCAGTGGGAACTTGTACTTGTTTGTCTTGTACGTTGAATCGATCAAAATCACAGATGGCCAAGACGAAATCATATCAGCACAATCAGGATGGACAAGGAACAAATGAGTTACCTCCGATGTGTCTTCGTCAGATTCAAACCAGTAAAGGTAACCACGTGCTTGTGCCTGGTGCAGAAGCTGCTGTATAGGGTTCCTTCCCTCTGACCGTTCAAACCTCAATTTCTGTCTGACGTTGTAGATGTGTCTTCGGTTTGGCTGGTCTTCGGGGAATTTCTCTAACACAGACGCTAATATTTTAGCGGGCTTCACTTGAGCATCACTCATTTCTTTTACAACTAGTTTCGCAGCTGGACTTAGGCCGCTTAACTGCCGATGCCCCACTTTGTATGCTATCAGCTCATGGTTGTGATATCCCCATTTGCCGTAACCCTTCACTTCCCAACCGTCACGCCTTTGATGTTGTCGAACCTTAACTCGGAACTGACACCCACAACCTTTCCGCTTTGAGTCAAACCGAATCGCTTTACTGAAATCTCGTTCTTCTCTTTTGCGATAACGGTCGCATCTCAAAATGCGATCCATTCTACCATCCCGTTGAGATTTATGAGTTGCTACTACTAAACAAAAGCCTGATCTAATTGCAACCTGTTTTGCCCAATCAATCGCTTGTTGAGCATCTTCGAACAGGCCATCATGTACAAAAATCCCACTGTAATCATTTCCGTCTCCACCATAATCCTGTAACAATAACATATAACGTATAAATATAATTACATTAAGATTAAATTAACAAAAACAAACAAAAAAAAAAAAAGGGATTAAATTAAAAAATAAAAAAAAAAAAAAAAAAAATATTCCCCTACTGGCGCCTGGCCAGGACGCCGGAGCCACGGCCGGGGCGCCTGGTCAGGACGCCGCCGCCATGGTGGCGGCGTCCTGGCCAGGCGCCTTGGCCGTGGCTGCGGCGTCCTGGCCACGCGCCACTACTATGGTCGAGGCTTCTCCACCAGGCGCCGTGACCACGGTGGCGGCGTCCTGGCTAGGCGCCACAACCACGGCATGGCCTTTTGGCTAGGCGCCAGCCACCATTTCGTCCTTACGATGCGTTACGAACCTCGTTTTCCGATGACGACGGCGATTCTCCGGTGATCCTCGGCGATCCGGTGCTGCTCCACATTTTTTTAGTGCGAAAAATTTATCTTCCGTTAAAATTATAAAAAGGGCAAATTTGTCAAAAAATTATAAAATGTGGGCTTTATGTAGAGATTTGCGGGCGATGAATAACAAGTCCCAATATCTATGTTACTCTTTAAAGAGAAGATCTTTTTTGATTGGGAATTTTCTCTTTCCAAAAATACCCTTTATTAGAAATACTATACAATTTTTTTTTTTTACCGTTAGTTCATCCTACTCAAAAAAATAATTAAAAAAAAAAAGTCTATCTTTTACTGATTTGAATTTGGTTTATAATTATTAATTGTATGCATTATTTACATGACAACACAAGAAGATTACAAAAGTATCTAAAAGCACAAGAAAAATTTATGCTTGAAAAATATGATTTCGCTGCTTTGTATGCCCAAGTACCACCCTTTTTCCTAATTTGATTCCTATGGTTTTTTTTTTTAATTTATTTAAAAAATAAAATATAATAAAATTGGATGAGGGGTAATATACTCCGTATATGCAATGTTTCCATAGACAAATTTTTGTATGCGTTGGCCACATGGTGCGGTAGGGGCGAAGGCAGGAATTAAATTGTATAGGGGCCGAGACTTATATTAACTAAGATAATATTATACGTAGATTAAGAATATGGAGAAAATTATTATGAGAAGGATTGGAAAAATAAAATAAACAAAACTAATAAATATAAACTTTGCAAAATTAACAAAAAGAAAGGTTGAATGCATAAAAACAAACTAATATGTCTCAATCACGGTACCTCTTTGCTAATGGGTCGATTCATATGTCCACTTCTACCACTGAATCATGGATTACAAGACATTATTAATTTGCAAATTCATTGTTTATTATAATAAGATTTTAAGGGGGCCAGCTTTTGATATTAAAGAAACTTGCAATTGGGCCACGGGGACCGGGCCTCCACCAGCCCTTCTCCCCCATGGCTCCGCCCCTGTGGTGCGGCAGGGATTACTTGTGTAAAATAAAATTAAGATAAGTGTTAAATGAATATAAATATGTAAAATAAAATTTTACACTTTAAAAGAACAATTTTTTCACCAAATACTCCTGACCCAACCACCTTGAAACCCTAAAACACTAAAATCGAAATGCTAAATTTTGGTTTTAGTGTTTCGACGTAGTGGTGGTTCAGTTGGGGTGGAGATAGGTCCAGGATGGGTGAATTTGGATAGCCGCTGTAAGGGAAGGGGGTTAGGGCACCGGTCGGTGGTTAGGGGAGGGTTTTTCGAGGGAGATAGCTTGTTTCGTGGCTGGTGGTTAGGTTGTTTTGTGGACAAGGTGGGGTAGCAGCACCGGTGCGAGGGATTCTGATCAGATTTCAGGCCAGTGCTGAGGTTTTGGTCGGATACCATACCGACACTAGGGTTAGTTCTGGTCAGATTCTGCGCCAGCACGGGGGTTTTGGTCAGATTCAGCAACGGCGGGTGGTGGTTGCGGGGGATGTGGGTGGTTGGGTTTTTTTTTGTTTTTATTTTAATTTTTTTGATAATTAATTAAACAATTATTTTAAAATTAAATAATTAAAAAGGGAACCAATAATGTGTTGCCACATGGCATTATTAGCCTTAATGAATAACGGTGTTAACGTCCGTTAATCATTTATGACATATTGTGACATTTTATTTTAATTGAAGTGTATATGGTGAATTTGAAAAATGCTGGTGGTATTTGGTGAATTATGTTAAAATTCAGTGGTATCTGGTGAAAAAACCGTAAAAAGAAAGAAACCAAACTGGACATTGATAACTTGTCGTGACATTAATGACTTGTCATATAGGTTTTTTTCTTTCTTTTTTGGAGTAAGAACTAGGATTAAGGCCATAGTTACCTTAATTTACTTATTTTAGATAAAAAGTTCAAATCATATCAGATAAAATAAGTTCATATCATATCTACATAAATAAGTTTAGACACACTATATCATTAACGTCATAATGAAAAAAATTATGAAAATTACATATTAATATATTATAAAACACATTATTACGAATCTAACAAGACCCTACTTGATACATTTTTCTTTATATATTATCATACACTGCACGTACGTACATAAGGTCAAATATAAATTTAGCCAAATCAGACAATTAGACTAGATCATATCATATTAGACAAGATCAGATCAAATGAGCAAAAATAAGGTGAACTAAACAAGCCCCGAGCAATCAATTAAATCAAAAGTTTAAATTAAATACTTCCTCCGTTTCTACTTAGTTCACGCGTTTGATTTAGGCACATATATTAAGGAGAGGAGAGAGAGTGAAAGAGAATGAAAAAGCAAGTGGGGTAGCTTGTAAATGCAAGGTAAAAAAGTTTCCCCAAAAGAAAACGTGTCAACTAAAAAAATTTCCTAAAAAGGAATACGTGTCAACTAAAAAGAAACGGATGTAGTACTTTTTTACTATAGTTGAAAGCTATAACAGTAGATGGCTAGCTAGATGCTTCATCATTAGCTGTTCTTTTTGTTAGTTGAGACGAAGACTACAAGAGGGGGGTGAATTGTATAAGAGTTCCTAATGTAATACGTCGTATTTTTATACGTATTTTATTAAAATATGTATTTTGTGAAGTATTTAAATACTTTGAAATATTTTTAATTAAGATATTTAAATTATTTAATTTAATAAGTTTGGAATATTTTATAAAAGGAAAGTTTATTTAATTATATATTTTATAAAAGTTGAGGTTTATTTTAGGAAAGTTTTGTTTTAACAAAGTTTTATTAGGAAAAGGATTAGGAAAGAGTAAAGAAGGAAAGTTTAGGTAAGGAGGGTTTCTAGAGAAAGAGGGTATAAATATTTAACACTTAAGTAAATTAAACTTTGCCCAGAGTGGAGAAAACCTAAGATAAATTTCTCTCCCTTCTCCTTTACTTTTTCTTTCTTTATTTTCCCCTTCCCCTTTTTTGGCTAACTTCACCGTCGGCCACCACCACACCATCGGTGGTCCGCCGGCCACCACCAGCGCCACCAGCAGCACGGCAGCAGCCGGATATGGTGTCGTGGCTGCTATCCGTTTCCCGAAAAAAAATTAATTTTGTTTTATTTCTTGTTTAATTCTAGATCTAATTGTTAATTAATTCTATTTTTTTGTTTTTTCTAAAAGTTTTAGCGACCGCTTATGACGGTTGGTAATTTTAAATTTGCGACCGTTGACTAAACCAGTCGCAATTATAAATATTTGCGATCGTTGAAAATATTAATAACGGTCGTAAAAAATTGCGATCGTCAATCGGTGGTAAATTTGTTTTTTGTGACCAAGTAAATAGCGACCACCACGTTACGACCATTGACGATCGCAATTATTTTCAATGACTATTTTCCCTATTTTTAGCGACCGTTGGAGGCGGTTGCAATTTAGCCAAATTTTAGTAGTGATAGGGATTTAGGACCAAACTCTCAGAAATTATCAACTTTTCACGTCTAGGGAGAATACAACTTCGAGCTTGGCTAGGTGTGTCTAGAACTTGTGAATGCAGTATTTTATTTGAAAAGGGAAGACTTAAAAAGAGGGAGAAAGAAAAAGCTATTAGCTTGAGAGAGAAGATAAAAGATGATTGTTGATGATTGTGAATGATTAAAAACGGGGAAATACGACCCTATTTATAAGAAAAATAGCCCGAAAATGATCAAAAGAATACTGAATCCTATCTGGAATAGAACTACCTTTGTCGCGGCGCGAAAGGGTCCAGCGATGTGACAGCCTTGTCGCTGTGTGACAGACTTGTCGTGGTGCGCTAGTTCTGTCGTTTCGCGATGGTTCACTCGTTATTCCAAAAAAACATACGGAATCCTTAATCTAATTCAACTCGATTTATTAACGTCCGTACTTACCTTTGAAAAATCACATTTAATCTCGTTAAAACACTTGTTTTAATCCAAATAGAATTCTCTATTTTCTAAAAAGATAATTATTATTCCTAACTCCATTAGAACTCAAATTAAACTTCTTGATTATTCTAAAAGATTAGAATCAATCCTAATAACTTTAGGAATATTAATTAATGGGCCCTCCACTAGATAATTGGGTCATATAAAACCATTTCAGGCTCAATTTAATATTTTGGACATAATTTCCTCATTATTCATCGAAATTAGGCTTATAATATATCGTTGGAAAGCTATTTTCGAGCCCAATACAACTAAACCATTATTGGACCCTTATCATGGACCAAACTAAATTGGACTAGACATTTTCATACATAGAGTACATTTTCAAAAATAGGTATTTATATCAAAACAACCGCATCACAAGACTTTTCACACTTTCACTTCGTTCAATAATCAATGACGTGAATGATATTCATCACTGGGTTTGGTTTTTTGGGGAGACACAATAAGTGTGTCTACAGTAGGCATCACAAATTTTAATTTAATTATAATTAAGGAATAATTTTTATTTCTTGTCATAACTATCAAGATTTATCTTAGATATATTTTTAGATGATTTTTTTAAAAAAGATATTTTTTAGTTTTTTTTTAAATAAATTAAATCCAAATAAATCACTATTTGTTGTTTTAATCAACATGGAAAAAACTTTAAATCACATCCGTCACTTTTGTTATGTAGCAAGTGAATTTTTTAATCCTAAAATAAAATAGAAATATAATTTTTAATTGGTAAAAAATATACCTTTGATTATGTGGCGCGTCAAATACTCTTGAAAATGCCTACTTAATTTATGTAAATGGGCCTAATAGTATAAATGGGCTACAAACAATTCGATCTCAAGAGCCTACAAATAAAAAAATAAAAAATAAAAAAAAACTGACAAGGATATAGTTAGACCTGATTTGGGTGCATGAAACTTAGTGGAGAAAGTTAAAGAAGTGTCATGTCACTACTAGAAAACAGGTCGTTTTGGACGGAATTTTTCTGTCCGAAACACCCTGAATTCCGTTGGAAAACCCGTTTTCGACGGAATTCCGTCGGAAACGGTTGTCGGAAAAAAAGGGTTGTAGGAAATTCGAACTTTTCCGACAGAGATTCCGTCGGAAGCACTTTTTTAACGAAATTTCCGATGGAAAATCCGTCGTTGCCAAATTATCCAGTACCGGAAAAAATCCTACGTAAATCTCCGACGGAAACAGAGTCCGTCGAAATCAATTCCGTCGGAAATTCTGTTTAAAAAAAAACGTCGCACCACCACCAGTGCGACGTATCGCCACCCTAACCACCGCCATTGTCCCCTACCATACCACCACCACGATCGACCACCACCACCGAACCTAAACCCAGATCCACCACTGCGAATTCACCCCACCACCACCGAAATTTCCCACAACCTTAACTTCAACGACCCCCACCACAACCCACAACCAACTAACCCAGATCCACCCATAATCCAAACCCTAACCCGAATCCACCCACCCAAACCTTAACCCGGATCCACCCACCCAAACCCAAACATCAAAAATTTCAGCAAAAAAAATAATCCAACTAAAACCTAGATTTATCAAGCATCAACACAAATTTGTTAAAAAAATCCGAAAAAATAAATATAATCAAAATTAAAAAAAAAAAAAGAGATACATACCTTAATTTGACCACAAAAAACCACGAAATTGGGTTTAAAAAGACAAGTTTGAACATGAAAACTCTAGATCTAGAGTTTTCATGTTCAAATTCGACCTAACAAACCTTCGTTTGCATCGTTGACGAATTTTAGGGTTTGGGAAAAACCTTTTTTGATGTTGTGGTAGCGAGTGGTGAAAGAGAAAGAGGAGTGAGTGGGGAACGAGAAGTAGAAGAAGAGTGCGAAGGAGAACAGGGGACGAAGAAGAGGGAACATGAAAGAGAAGAGGTAGAGAAGAGGACGAAGGAGAGAAGATGAAGGAGAAAGAGAGGCGGAATTAAGTGAGTGGGGAAATAAAAGAAAGAGAGAAGGGCTGACAAATTTTAGGGTTTGGGAAAAACATTTTTTTTATTATCTTTTTCGACAGAAAATTCCGTCGGAAATTTCTGGCGGACTATAAATCCGTCGGAAAAGGTAATTTACGACGGAAAATTCCGTTGAAAAGCACATGTATTCCTACGGTTTTTAAATCCTTCAAAAATTTACGACGGATTTCCGAAGGATTTTTTAATTTTGTCGGAAATATCCGACGGAGCAAAAATCCGTCGGAAATTTTGCCTTTTCCGACGGAATTTCGGGTCCGTCGTAACCAATCCGTCGGAATTTGCTTGTTTTCTTGTAGTGTCTGTTGTGACACATATAGGGGTGAAACAAACTCGGTTTAAAACCGAACCAAATTTGGTTCTGTTTTTTCGAAAGTGGTTCAGTTTCGTTTTTTTTTTAAAAAAAAAAATCGGTGTGTGGTTCGATTTCAGTTTGGAAAATGAAAAACCGAATAAAATCGAACCACACCGAAATATAGGCCTGTAGACACCTATTTGTGTCTCCCCAAAACCAAACCCAGTGATGAATACCTTTCACGTCATTTCATTATCGAACAAAGCGAAAGTGTGAAAAGTCTAGTGATGAGGATATTTTTATTAAAATATCTCTTCTTTCTGTTTTTAAAAATATTTCTTTTCTTACCTTATTTATGAAAAACGTGCATTCCAGTTTATTTTGGTCCATGATAAGGGTCCAATAATAGTGTATTTGGATGGGGCTTAAAAATACCTTTCCAACGATATATTATAAGCTCTAATTCCGATGAATAATGAGGAAGTTATGGCTAAAATACTAAATTGGGCCCGGTTTGGTTTTTATATGCGGCCCAATGATCTAGAGGATGGCCTATTATTAATTATCAATCCTAAAGCTATTAGGATTGATTATAGTCTTCTAGAATACTCTAGAAGATTCTTTTAAATCCTAATGGAGTTATGATTGATAATTATGTTTCAAAGAGTTTAAAATTGAATAAAACTACTTCTTTTTAGAATCCTTATTTTGTACGAAGTGGAATATATTTAGATATTATTTTCGTGCCTCATAATCTTTATCCAAATTTTATATGGTTGGATAGATCTTGAAATTATCTTTCCAATGATATATTATAATATTAATTCTGAGCTATAACGAAAAAGACATGAATGAGATACAAAACTCTATCCAAAACTGACACCCTTCCACTATTTTGACCATATTTTTTTATCTACAAAAGATTTTAATCTGATTCTAATTGGGTTGGAAAGTAGACGTCAAGAGCTTTTCAATGACATATTATATGACTTATTTAGACTTCCGGATCAAAAGATATGATAAAAACAAAAAACGCATGAAACTGATTATTAGCGCCTGACGACAAGCATTAGCGCCTGGCACTAATGTCCAGCGTCCGGCGGTAATCGTGTTTTATTCTCGTTGAAACCTTATTCGTTTTTTTATCACATCCGGCTGATTTTCTATATAAATAGCCTCCTAAAACCTTTGTTTTCAATCATCAATTCTCATCAGTTATCATCAATTCTTCTCATCAACTCTCATGAAGAATTTCTTGATTCTCTCTCTCTTTCTAGCCAACCCTTTTACAAACACAATTCCTCATACATTAGCACTAGATACGAGTAGAATAATTCGAAGTTGCCTTTGCCCTAGACGTGAAAGGTTTTAATTTCCGAGGGTTTGGTCCCAAATCTCTATTTCAATTATTTAATTATTTGATTTATTATTTTCCTTGAAAATACTAACGTGTGTATTTTGTTATTAGAAAGAGATACGAGGCATCCAAGTAAGTGCTTTAATTTTTTGCATTGATATTATGATATAGAAATCATGTCTAGGTTGTTATTATGTTTTCTAGTATCATGTTAGGATGCTTGATGTTTTGAATGACAACAATGATTCCTAGTATCATGTTTAGGGTAAAGGTTATAATATCAAATATGATTATTATGATTCTTGTGATGCTTCCTATTTTCTTCCTAATAGTATGTTAGTATCATATTAGGGTTAAAGCTTTGATTTTTATTGATTAGTGACATGCTAGAGTTTGTTATTAATCTTGTTAGTATCATGTCTGGGATCTTGCTATTATTATGCTTTAACATGATTATTTTAATTATTATGATTGTTAACATGATTATGATAATTATGTTTATTATTGTTATTATTATGTTGCTTGATTATATTTATTGTTATTGCTTGATCACACATTTTATGCATGTTTAAAGAGAATTTGTACTTGTAATCACGCTTAATAAAGATAATTAATAATCTTGTTTAGGGTTAATTTGGTTATAATTTAAGTGATCGTTAATAATAGTTTTATTTGTGCATTAATATTCAATCAACATAGATAAACAGGTTTAGGGTTAATCATATTGATTGCATGTTAGTCAGAAAGCGCACATGAATACGATCAGAATAAAGTAGAGGCCTGTTATTAGGGCAGGTTCAATCTCTTTTAGGTTGAATTTGTACCTTCATCCCCGAACTACCAGTCATGGTTTCAGACCTATTGGAGTTGACGATCTCTTGGATCATTAAGGGGTGTAACCTTCACCATGTGAACGGTTTACAAGTTCCTAAAACTTGTTGGCGACTCTTTTGCTCTATCTTCTTTCCCTTTGGACGCCACCGTACTTTAGTGTATGATCATAGTGGGGTTCAAGCTAGGGATAATGCTTGAAATATTCCTTACAAGGCCCAATCCCAATTAAACCCTAGCGCAACTCTAAATTACCTTAGGTATATAAAGCAAAAAAAGAAGCCCTAATCACTCTCAGCCTCCCTCTCTCTCTTTCCACCCTTTCTCTCTCCTTTCCTCTTCTCCTCTTTCCCGAATTCCGCCCAATCACCCATTCTCTCTCCTCTTCTTCGCTTTCATAGTTTCATTCTCCTCTTTTCTTTTTTGTTTTTCTTGTCTCTCCTCGCCACCATTAACGAACACATCAAGGTTTTGATTAATAAAAATTCGAATTCGCTTCACCATTAACGAACACCATCAACTAAAGGGTTTTCATGTCAAATTCGACTATGAAAACTCTAGATCTAGAGTTTTCATGGTCTAATTTGACCTTTAAAACCCAAATTTGACGTTTTTCGGTGGAATGTGAGGTATGTCCTCCTTTTCCTTCTTTTAATTTGGTTTGTGTTTTTTTTTTTCCTACTAATTTATGTTCAATTTTTTCCTGATATTTCAGTGATTTTTATTCCAATTTTTAGTTCAATGAAATTAGGGTTTTATCTTAAATTTATCGAAATTATAGCAGTTTGATCTTTATAGTAAATATGTATAGGAATGTTTGCGGATCTGGGTTAAAACTTGTTTAATTATGTTTGTATATATAAATGGGTTTGGTTTGGTTTTGTTTGGTTTGGTTTTGATTGGTGTGGCTTGGTTTGGGTTTTTTTTTTCAAAATTTGATATTTATGATGCTTGATATGAAAATTCGGCGCGGTTTGTTTTTTTTTTTTTTTTTTTTTAAGAAAACCAGAATTTAGGTGGTTTGGTTTGGTTCGGTTTCAAACCTAAAGTGGTGTTGTGTGGTTTGCAAAATCAAGAAACCGAATTATGGTGGTTTGGTTCTGGTTTGGGCAAAAAACCAAACCGAAAACCGAACTGTCACCCCTAAACACATAGAGCGTGTTTAACACTAGATTTTGAGCACCTTTTAATGGTTTGACTTATTCAAACAATTACTTAGTAAAAAATGTTAGTGAGTGGTGGGAGTAGATCTTAGTAAAAAATGTTAGTGAGTGGTGGGAGTAGATTTTAATATAAATTTGTAGCTAAAAGCTAGTTTACCAAACACTCATACTTAATTATTTATATTCACAGCTAAAAATGTAACTAGTTGACAGCTAAGAGCTACACATACAACTAATAGCTACTATCACCAAGGTTGTCAGGATTGGGTTCCTTCTTTGGATCGATGAGAGGAGTGGAATCGCATCAATAAAATTGGATCGTAGAATCGCAATATCCTACAAAATTGATAGAAAGATGATAAGCCGTCGTCGAGCTTACCAAAGATAATAATAACCTAACTTGGTCTCTCTAATGGGTAGAAAGGGCAAGTAAGGGTCGATCCCACAAGGACTAAGGGGAGCACTAACAAATATCGATTTATAATAAGCTAAGTTAATTTTGGGTTTTGAGTTATAAAGAAAAACTACAAACGAATAATATATAAAAAAGATATTGGGAAGATATCCACCAATTAAGTCATTCACAAACTACAATTAACATACAAAACATAACAATTTGGGGATAAATTAGGGGAAGTCATTTAATAAGGCACCTAACTACTCTCTTAAACTAGAGGGATTACTTGAGTCATGAATACAACCTACTCTCGTGGTTACAAAGCATATTACAAGTGTTAAAGCATAATTACGATGATATAAACATTCCCTTGACTGGAAATTCCTATTCTCATGGCATTCAAGTCAATTAAGCACAAGGGAGCTAACTCAAGTTCATCTCTCGATCCTTCGTTGAGAAAGCTTAGATAAATAATTCTAGCAATGGCCACTTACAAGAACTAATAATGAAACCACTTAAACTCAAATAATTGACATCCCACATTAGCTAAATCAACAAATGCAACACAAGTATTATTTGTGAATTCATCAATGGTTTCAACCATCCCAAGTAAAAGAACTACTCACAAATCATAATAAATTGCAAAACTAAATGAATAATTAACAACCAAGAACATGAAATCAAACACTAATTTAACATACAAGTAATAAAACTAGAAAATATACAATATAAGCAATTAAAACAATAAAATAAGAGAGAGAGTAAGAAAATCTCATTGATATTGCAAGAAATAATCAAATCTTCTAGTCTCACACTACAAGAAATTAACCTTTTCGTAGCGATTATTTTAACCTTTAGTATCGATTGTAATTGCAACAAAAAACATTCCCAACGAATGGTCATTCGATACAATATCCCCCGTTGCCTTAGCCTTTAGTAGTGGTTTTCAATATCATTGGGGTTGGCCTCAATAATCGATACGAAAAACTACATCCAATCGTGGTGATTATTGTAGCGATTACAATTGCTATAAATGTTTAACTCATTTTCTTCAAAAAAAAAAAAACATGCGTATGATATTTACAAGATTCGAACATATAACCTCAAACTCTTATATTAAATGTTTCACCAATAAGCTATGACATATTTTACATATTCTTTGTCAAACAATATTTATATATCTAGTGTTGAAAAGGCTTTTCGTATCGATTTTTAAGATTTAGTGGCGATTGTAAATGATATGATTTCTCAAAATTATATAAATGTTTAAAAATAGTGTGGATATGTATTATTATGTTTTCCGTATCGATTTTATATGGGAAAACCATGGCAATTGTAAAATGATACAACTTCCTTAATTAATTCACAAACAGACTTGCATATTGTAGCGAATGTACAATCACTACGAAATAATCGCTACGAAAAGACATTTTTCTTGTAGTGTCATTCCTTCAATTCTTCATATTTCAAGCTTTTAACAAGTTTTTCACACTTTCTCTCTCTAGAAAATGAGAGTTTCTCTCTCTAAAAACCCTAACCTAAGCTAAAACTACACTAAGAAGGTCTCCTCCCCTACAATTGGAGCTAAGAAGGTATTTATATTACCCCAAATAAAAAGGACGGAGAAAAAGAGAAAAAGCCCGAAACCAGGCTTGCACGGACGTGCCAAAGTTGGAACGGACGTGCAAGAGAGGTAAAAAAGAGACAGAACCTACTGCCTAGGTCTGCACAGGTGTGCAGATTTTGGCACGGGCTTGCAGCCTTGCACGGACGTGCTATTTTGTTGCACGTCTGTGCAAAAACCCTTGCATGAACATCTTGACTTTGAGTGGTTTTAGCTTCTTCATTTCTTGCCGAAAATGGACTTGTGACCAGTCATTGGAAAGGTCTTGAGACAAACTTTAATATCCGATTTGAATCACTTTAAAAAGTCGAGTAGAACAAAAGTTATGGTCAGTTGAAGTTGACCCTTGTGAAAACAACCCTTAAAGGCTTTCCAAAAGCTTTTCATTTGTCTTTAAGGCACTCATCCTTCTTCCTCCATTGCTCCATCAACCAATCTTTCCCTTCTCCTTGCTCACTCATGCTTGATCACATCCATAGTGCTAAAAATAGTTATATTACATCGAAAACACAAATAACCCGTGAACCATGAATGATACAAAATTTGCATAAAAATAGGATAAATAATGAACTTTGATGTCGAATAATAACGAAAACAAGGTTTAAAAGTACCCTAAAATCATACCAAACAACAAGTTATCAAAGGAGTGACAAGAACGTTGCTACATAACTATATAACATTTTTTAAGCCATAAAAATGCTAAAATTTATAGTATTAGTAGTTAGATACTAATTTTCTTAGCTTCGAGAGAAATATGGATGCTTTAGGCTCATTTTGATAAGTAAAAAATAGGATAGGACGATCTTAACCAATCCTACACGATTTTGTCCAATCCTGTGCAATCCAAAAACAATTTAAGTAAAAAATAGGACCATCCAATCCTACCCATTTATGTAAGATCCTACACCATCTTGTACAATCTTGACCAATCCTACAACGATCCTGCTTGCTATGCGATTCTACATCCGATCCAAATGGTTTGGCTTAAATGGGATTGTAGGATTGCATGATCTATGATTTGGATCGCGATTTTGACAACAATGACTATCACTACTAGCAGTTACCTCTACAGCTACATTTTTCAGAACACGTCCATAGCCGTGCTAAACTCCTTAGCTTGGTGGTCACCTCTTGGGGTTGACCATCATCAAACCCAAGTAACATTTTTTGCTTAGAATAAAACTCCAAGGATTCCATGTGTTATCCAAGAGAGGAAACTTGTTAATGTATTGCTCAATTAAATCAGCCGTATCTTCTTCATTACAATTTATTTTCAGGTGATTCAAGTTGAAGATAAAACTAAAGACCGAAAGATTTCCAACAACGAGTCATATGCTTAATTTGAGCAAGAAATGAAGAAGTTATGAGTGTTTGAAATCAAGCTCCGCTCCACCCTTCAGAGCGGCTGTTGCATTCAAACATGGGAATTTTGACGAAAGATTTGGAGCGATCGCACCCCTCTAAGGAGCGACCTCTCTGTTCGAGCGGAGCGACCACTCCAACCCTCTAGAGCGACCGCTCTAGAGTCCTTATTTCGTAGCGGGTTTTTGTTCTTTCTTTGGTTGTTTTTCTTGCTTTGAATCTTGGCCTTTCATTTATAATTCAAGGGTTGTAATTTTAAGACTTTAGGTTTGTTTGCAAAGCCTTTAAATAAGGCTAAGATTGCTTTTGAGAACACCTTTTGCATAATTTTGAATCAAATGATATTTTCTCTCTCTACCCACAATCTTTGTGATCATTGAAATCTATGTGATTTCTCCTCTATTCTTTGCCTACTTTTGTGTTAGTTTTGATTATCCCTTATTGCATTAAAGTTGATGATTGATATGATAAGGATTTATGCATTTATCTTTGCTATTTGTTCTCTCTCAAATTTCATCTTTAACATTGAAGTTTAGATTGCAAATCGATTTTTTATTGGTTATTTCATATCAAAATCGGTACCCAATGGTGAAATTAAAACTGGTTGAAAACCTGCGTTGCACGGAAACGAAAAATTTACCTGACGTACCGTCTCCGAAACGTTTCGGAAACGTATGACGTTTCGAAACGCGTTTCGAAACGGTTATGTGAGTTTCCTAAATATTGGATACGTCTCTTATAATTGGGAAGTTTGGAAACCCTTGGGAAACTTGATTCTCACTGTAAATAGGCGTTTCCCCGGCAATTAAACCCCTTGATTTTACATATTACGAGCAGTAGAGCAGCAATTCCATAGTTCTAGTTTCCATAGTTGCCGACCCTTGTTTGCCGCCGTCACCGACTTGTCGGAACAACGTCGAGGTAATTACCAATTACCACAGGCCGATTTCTGTATTTTGGTTTCAATTTTGACTTTGATATGTACTACCGATCGATTTTTATATTTTTGGTTTTAGTTTTCAACCTTTTGATTTGATCGGTACTCCATGAATCATGATTGCCTTGATAATTGATTGAATAGTTTTTGTTTGGTAGTGATATTGATATTAATACTACTTTTTTATTTAATTTTTTAATGTATCTTTTCAATTTTTCAAGCAATTCAGTTATGTATATACTGGAGTAGTGGAGTAGAGTACACATGTTTTGCAATTCAATTATTTCTTACAATTAGTTATTTTATTCTAATTAAATGTCTTTTTAATTATTATTTTTCGTGTCCCTCTTTCCAATAATTTTAAAATTTCCGTTTCTCCGATTCCCCGTTTCTCCGTTTCCGTTTCCTGTTTCCGTGTAACATAGTTGAAAACAAATCTAGTCTTAGTTAAAATCAACACAAAACACCCATCATAAAAAGTACACAATGTTCCGAAGAAACGTACCCAAGTCCAACCCAAACCACCAGCAGCAGCATCTTAACGTAGCAACACTACTTATTCTACTCAACCTTCTCATGGCTTCCTCCTATTCTCTATCCAGCACTCTCGCAGTTTCTCTCCTTCGCCCTCGCTTACGTCCTTCTTCACTCTTTCACCTTCGACACCTTTCTTCTTCTTCACGAAACTCTCCCAAACTTCTCCGCAAATCTTATCCTTGCCCTCTTTGGTCGTCTTCCTTCTCCTTCTGCCTCGGCTCTTCTCGCCATCGCAGTACCTCAATTTCTCTCTCTTCGACCTCTTCCTCTTCTATGGCTACCACTGCCTCTTCGCCGATTGCTGCTGCTATTGACAAGTCTAATCCTTTGTTGGCGGAGTTTGATTTTCCGCCTTTCGATTCGGTTAAGCCTGAGCATGTTCGTCCTGGAATTCGCGCTGTTTTGAAGCAATTGGTAATTCTGATTATTTCATTTTGTTGATTTTGATTGTTTTTGGTGGTTTGATTTTTGATTGGTGTGATTTTGTATTGTAGGAGAGTGAATTGGATGAATTGGAGAAAAATGTTGAGCCGAAATGGGAGAAATTGGTGGATCCTTTGGAGAAGATTGTTGATAAATTGAGTGTTGTTTGGGGAATGGTGAATCATCTTAAGTCTGTTAAAGACTGCGCGGAACTGCGAACTGCTATCGAAGAAGTTCAGGTTAGATTAATTATGTTAGATTGTACATCAGTTTACCTGTTTTTGGTGTTATTTTTTGCATTTGGATTGCAGGTGGTCGATTTAGATAATGCTACTATTGACATATATAGTTTTATTATTGACACAACAATTTTTATAGGTTAATGTTGGAGTATAGTCTTATATATTTTACTGTAATTTTCTCCGTTTCGAGTTTATTGTTGTTGAGGTGGTCCTGCACACTGATGAGGAGGATGTTAGTTATTGTATACTCAGTACTCTATAATGCTACTATAATGCATTAATATTTTCTAAGTGACGTATGATTTGCTAAAAGAATGATTGGTTAAATTGGTAGTTAGTGCAGATTTAAAGGCGTTAATGATGCTTAGGACAACGTACTGATATCTACTTGGGAAACTCTTCTAATGATGAAGTACTAACGACAGAACCTCATCTGTCGAATGTTTTCGAATATTTTCAAATAAAAGTTAAGGAAAATCAAGTATTCAACCACCTATAGGGAGATTTACAGTTTTATGTTTTTGGAAAATCAAGTAACAAGTTGGGTTTTAGGGTATCAGATATAAAGATAACACTCTCACACTCACAAACTAGATGAGTGGCTTTGGTATGACATTCTGATGGGATGTGAAATGTACATGGTCATTTGATATGTTTCAATGTTTGTATGCTCGTTGTCAAAATCTCTCTTCAAATGGCATATTATTTCATTGGAACTGACTGATTGACTCATGTGCACTTGTTTTGTATGCCTTAGCATGCCATAGATTCCTTGGGTTGAAATTTTTTAAATGCTTTGGCTCTTTGTAGTAGTCCACTAAGTTTACAATGTGTCCATGTGGTTTAAAAGTACCTACACATTACTTTAATCATTGTGGGTCTCTGAATTTGGAGCTTTCACCATCCTTCAAAAGCAATCGTTTGATTTTTTTTTTCCTCTTTGGAATGTCGTTGTTCAATGGCTCTAAAGGATAGTACTGTAGCTCTTGTTGGTTCCCTTCTAAAGGATTTAGGCAGCCTTGGATGAGAGAGAAATAACTGGATGTCTCCCTCTTTTTTCCTTCATTTTTCTGTGGTGCCTCTGCAATATTCCTGAAATTAGCTTCTGCTCTCAAATGCCTATCTCATGCCAGTTTCTTGATTGACTTTGGCCGGAACAGCTGTAATGCTTCCAAATTCTTTGCTTCAAAATGTATAGGGCCATCATTTTAATTCTTTCCCCTGGAAGAATCAATATTGCTTGAGTCTTATATATTCTCAACTCTTAAGTCAGAGAAGGTGAGTAAGAGTCCTGGGAAAATTTTATGAATTTAATCATTGTAAACCATGATTATTGCAAGAACAGAAGGGATAGATTATTTTTAAGCTGGGTTTACAGCTCCTTTACTTTGAAGGTGGGGAAAGTTCATGCTACTAAGCCATGATTAAGGTTTGTTTGGTGCTAACTTTCTTTATTTTTCTGTATGTTCAGCCTGAGAAGGTGAAATTTGAGCTTAGGTTGGGCCAAAGCAAGCCACTTTACAATGCATTCAAAGCTATTCAAGAGTCCCCTGATTGGCCAAAGCTGAGTGAGCCTCGTAAAAGGATTGTTGAAAGTGAGTTTTTTAATCTTGCAATTTCAGTTGAATCTTTAATTATAATAAGTAGCTTCAATTCAAAAGTATAAGTGACCTTTAGCGGGGGTGCAAAGTAGACCAAATCCATATTAAAATGTGTTTGTCAAGGTACAGGCACATATTTGATGCTCCAATCCAGATCAAAATAATAATATGTACAACGGTATAAGACTATAAGTATATAGAATTCTTGCTTCAATTATTACAACCTCGTTCCATAAAGTTGGTTTCATATTTCATTTTCGTTCGTTCCTTGAGACATTGAGTTGGTTACGCTTCCCCTCTTATTGATATGATGCTTCAATTATTACTACCTCATTCCTTAAAGTTGGTTTCATTTTCCATTTTGCCACTTTTACCCCACATATAACTCTCTGTTTTCTACTTTTTCTTACTATAATCCTCTTATGACACTCTTTCCTATTTCTTCTTAGATGATCCTCACAATTTTATCTCTCTTACCTTTTCTTACATAGTGCTCACTTGTTACATGTTCTCTATCTTCTAACCACCTTGATATTTGTGCATAGTAATTGTAACTTACTTAAAACGAGCTGATGGAGTATTATACAAAGAAAAACTTTAATCTCCTAAATTCTCTTAATTATATATGTAATAAACGGAGTAATATAGCTATAGTACTGATCTTTTATTTTTATAGACTAAAATCCCTACTTTTTAGGGATCATTTAATTGGATCATTTGGAATGGGTTGGAAATTTGGAATGGAGTTAGAATCCATTCCATCTAGATTTTTGTTTGGTTGAGGTTTTTAGTATGAAATCTCATACCTAAGGGGTTCTAATTCCCCCATACCCATGGAATCTCATACCCACCCCTCCAAGATTCACATTTCATTCTATTAATGAAGGATAAAATCCATTCCAACACTAAAACCAAGCAACTTTGGACTAGTATTGGGTTTAGAATCCATTTCTCTCTAGTATGAGGTTCCATACCAACCCATTCCAACTTGATAAACCAAACATCCCCTAAAAAGTTTGAGAGAGCTCTTATAAATAGGGTGTGGATGTTTATACTCCTCAAAATGTTTGTTTCCATATTTTGCCCCATTTAAAAGTTTTAAAAACTCTTCTTTTTTCTTATTACTCGAAAAAATTGTAACCTCCATTAAGGCTAAATTAATCAGTTAATTATTCTTAAATAAAAAATTATCTTTAGTTTAATTATATTCAAAGCTACTCTATATATCTTTTACTCTTTCCAATTTTCCATTCGTGTGATTCCTTGTTTAGCTGACTCGTCTTAATAAGTACTTAAATGTGTCAAACATTTATATTTCTTTGCCATGGATAATTTTTGTCGGCACATTGCAAAGTTACACAACATCCAACACATTTATCATCTTCAAGAAAATAGTTTTAAAGAAGGTAAAATCGACTAGAATAATCTAACTTTGCTTTATATGCCCAAAATAATCCCAATTTTGGATTATTTTTTAGTAATCCGAACTTTAATATGAATCTATAACCTATTGAGTAGGTAATTTTTTTACTCCCTTTGTGTTCTAATAAGTGTTACACTTACCAAATCTGATCGTATTTTAATAAGTGTTACACTTCTTTTTTTTTTGGCAAAATACTACATTTAAATATTATATCTCTTTTAAAACTACTACCTTTTTATTATATGTTTTCTCGTACATTTATTAACCCCACTATCTTTATTTTATAACTCTTTAATGCTCCAACTACCTCACTTACCTCTTATTTTATTTAAGTTAATTAAATTACCTAAAATTATGTGTCGATCAAAGTGTAACACTTATTAAAACACGGAAGGAGTAAAAAATTTAATTTACACGTGTCATTAGTCTCACAACGTGACTGGTAAAAAATAAGATTTAATTTTAATTTTATTTTAATAACATGATTATTTGGTACTAATTAACACTTAATTATTGTTAAAAAAATTTTACATTTAATTAACTAATTTAAAAATAAATAATTTTCAAAAGAATTAAAAAAAGCAAATTAATGTTGAAAACCACTCCAACCACTAATACCAACGACCTAGCCATCTCCACCACCCTCTCTCCTCTCTCCTGTGAGCCACCAACACCAACCCCGACCCAGCTACCTCCACCACTCTACCTCCCAAGCCCAACACCCACCTCTACCACAACCACCGTAACCAAAACATGCAATTATCGGTGCCCAAACTAGATGTGTCCTTCGCAAAAGCCCAAGAACAAGAGCCATAACATTATCAACGATCTCTTTAGACCAAGAAACAGCAGCGGTGATGGTAGAAACCAATGTTGGGCGGCGTGTGGGAGTAGAGAAGAACAACAGCGGCTGACTCGATGGTGGGCCGTTGGTTTTTAAGGGGTTTCGTGGGGGAGGAGGGTTGGTGGTCCAGAGTGAGGAGGCAGCGTGGGTGTAGGGGGTATGCATGCGGCCGGAGTTAGGGGATGGGGGTCGGGATGGCAGCGGAGAAAGTGGTTGGGGACTTGGGGCTGGTGTGATGGTTTTCTTAATTAGTATTTAATTAATAATTTTTTTTTATTTTTCTTAGAAAAAAACTTTTTTTTTTATATATGTTTTATTTTTAATTTTTTTGACCAATCAAGTACCGACACGTGTCAAAGTTCGGATTATTTGAAGCAAACTCATATTAAAGTTCGGATTATTAAAAAATAATCCAAAGTTAGGTTTATTTTGGGCGAATGAGGCAAAGTTGAGATTCTAGTCAATTTTTCCTTTAAGAAATCCATGCTAATAGGTCCTCATTAGGGCCAATTGCAAAAATTCTTTCCAAAGGACAAGCTACAACGCAGGCATCATAACCCCTAGTAACACTAAATATACAACAAACTCTTTGTATAAATGACTGATATTACTGTCATGGGTCATGGCCAGTTCTGCAATCTAAAAAGTTCAAAACTTTGAAATTCCTGTTTCCATTTCATATTAGTTCACTAATTTCTCTAGGCATGTTTGTCAATGCATGATTTCAAACATCGATATCTTCAATTATCCATTGGCAAAAACTGTAAAAAGTTGATATTTGGAAAAAATACATTGTGACTATAACAAGACCCCATATGACTTTTTTTTCTCAAGTATTAATTATAAAGGGAAGTCACAGTAACTTTTGTAATTTGTAAATACTGTAGAAGTCAAAATATGTCAGCTAATAGTTAATGGAGGTAGGGTATACGAATTAACTTGGCCTATTTCTTTATTCAAAGGTTGGTGTTGATTATTATATTGTCCTTATTGTTTTGCCCCTGCGCTCTCTGATTCCAGATCAATTGAAGGAGGCTGTTCTCAGTGGTGTTTCTCTCGAAGATGACAAGCGTGACCAATTTAATAAAATTCAGCAGGTACGCTTTCTTCCTTGTTTCTCTATTCTTCGTTCCCTTTTATCGTTTACATTGTTTGGAGACCTTAAATTTTTTAAGGGTAGTTGGGGTCAGGGTATAGGGTTGCAGGAGGTCGTTATACTGAGTATTTGAGGGCTGTCTGTCCTGCATTGCATAATTTTACTAATATTTTGTCTTCTCTGTATATTCATTCATAATTTTGTGTAGTACTGTTCTGTTTACTTTCCTTGTCATTACTACTGTTTCTATTTATAATTCATTATGTATTCATGACTGTCTTGCATCACCTTTTGTAGAACAGAGTTTATATCTAGAAGTCGCTCATCATTTGCATGAAAGATTAATTTACGATTCCTAAACATTGGACTGCATATTCATTCATTAAAGAGCTGGTGAACTTTACACCAGTCTAGTTGTGTCCAGAGCTGCTGATCCTAGCCGCCATGAAACATCTTTGCATCCTTCATATTTTGTTTACTCCTTTTTCCACTTTGCTGCTTGAATGTTCCCCTTTGATCAATTTAAGTGCAAGTTTGTAACCTGTCTCGAGGGAATATGTGTCCAGAGCTGCTGGCCTTGCCGTCACGAAACTTCTTTCCGTCCTTCATATTTTGTTTATTCCTTTTTCCACTTTACTGCTTGAATTGTTCCCGTTGATCAATTTATGTGCAAGTTTGTAGCCTGTCTTGAGAGCATATCTCTCATGTTTGATCTTCTTTGTTTTCTTTTATTGTTGATATAACCTCTTACAACATTTTGTTTGTCTATGCTCGTAGTTGTATCTTGTTAATTTTATCTATGCAATTTGATTGCAGGAATTGCAAAGACTATCTCAAAAGTTTGAGGAGAATGTTTTGGATGCAACGAAGAAATTTGAAAAATTAGTGACCGACCCAAAAGAAATTGAAGGATTGCCTGCCACTGCTTTGGGATTGGCTGCTCAAACAGCTGTGTCCAAGGTATTTTGACTGGGCA
The DNA here is from genome assembly GCF_001683475.1 of Chenopodium quinoa. Lineage (NCBI taxonomy): Eukaryota > Viridiplantae > Streptophyta > Magnoliopsida > Caryophyllales > Amaranthaceae > Chenopodium > Chenopodium quinoa. The sequence continues at coordinate 1,506,589 of NW_018744955.1, read as the reverse complement.
CTACTATATGAAAACAAGTTTTTATAATTGTCCTTTGTAGTCTATTAAATGTTCGAGCTTTCTTACTATGCGGTCTTTTATTGACACAAACTAGATTTATCTTACATCTTTTATAATTGATTTTAGGGACATGAAAATGCTACTGCTGACAATGGCCCATGGATTATTACATTAGATGCTCCAAGCTTCATGCCTGTTATGCAACATGCTCAAAATCGCACTTTACGTGAGGAAGTATACAGGGCTTATGTGACACGTGCTTCGAATGGTGACCTTGATAATACTGAAATTATCAACCAAATATTAAAGCTTCGGTTGGAGAAGGCAAAGCTTCTTGGATACAATAATTATGCCGAGGTAATTATTATTCAAGAAATGTCCATAGTTTTCTGGTATCCTTTGGACTTATTGAGGTTCATTCTTATAGGTGAGTATGGCTATGAAAATGGCAACTGTTGATAAAGCAGAAGAACTCCTAGAAAAGCTTCGTGTTGCATCTTGGAATTCTGCTGTTCAAGGTAATTCTTGGAAATGAATTAGTTCTTGTAACTTGTTATGTTATAAATATAACACCATTATGTGGTTTGCTCACTTTTTCGTTTGTACTTTAGACATAACTAACAAATATATGTTTACAAAGTTGTCGCTGTGAAGTTTATGGTTTCTAATTCTTGTAAGCAAGTCTTTGTGACATTTGAATTTCTTCATTTATATCAATATAGTACGGTATTAGTACCCCATCAACTGCATTAAGTTCTGGTATTATACTTTCCTTTTATTACTGTGAAGTTACATAACAATAAAAATAACAATAAAAATAAAATGTTCTCAAAGGTCACATTGTTCATTAAATTAGTATTCTTTTCTTTTTTTTTTTTTCTTTTTTTTTTTTCCACCAACCTCTCTACATGGGAATGTCCCCCTCTTTAGTCACCTCTTCATTCTATTTTTTTTCCTAGGAAGGGGTGTGACTAGAATAACTTTCATCTTATACCTGTTATCTGTAATTCCAATCACATGTGCAAAATCATGAACATCAAATATCATATAAATGTTGTCATTAAATACAAATCTATTTATCTTAGAAAATTTACACACCACTCGTTTCATTATCATTGAAGTTTGATGATTGTTTTTTTTATTTAAACAGCTTTAAGCACGGAGAATTTTTAATCAAATTTTTTTTCTTTGTATTTGGAATTTTCTTCCTAGTTTTTAAACTGATATAATTTGAAACTTTTTTTTTCCTCCTTTTTGCTTATATCCATGTTCTTTTCCGTTGAAATTGTACACAATAATACACAAGTACTAAATGCAGGATTGATAAATGACATTGAAGAACTCAAATGACAAAGATGCCCATTAAATAATTATAACCTCAATCTATTTCCTCCTACAATCCTACTGTATCTCCTTTTATTCTCAAACCGGGAGTGAATAAATTAAACCAACAACGAGCTTTCTCCATTGTCCTGCAATATTGTTGCTTAAGATTTTAAATTCATGTTTTGTGTTGTGGATCTCCAATATTGGTTTCTTCCTCTTGCTTTTCTGATGTAGACGTTGTTTTAATACTAGATGCTCAAAAATAAAAATAAAAATAAAATAATTAGAAGAATAAAAAATCAATGGTATCTAGCCGGTAAATGTCTTCAACTACTGGTACTCTACTGGCCACGGGATACGGTAGTTTGGCCTTGGTTTGCCTTCTCCATCCATTAATCGCTACCACCTACCGGATATGAGTACTGGTAGTTGTCAATTACAGCAAGAGACAATGCTGCCCATGAATAATTTTTAAATGAATCTTTAATTATGTTGTCTTTTTATGAATTTGAGGTAGCTAATATCATGATTATTTTCATGATTTGATATTTTGATATAACTGTATCATCATGAAATGATTCAAATAGGATGAAAGGTAAAGATATTTGGAGCTGTTGTAGTTATTAGATTTTAAAGTGATAATAATTTTATTAAATATGGGTAGCTTTGGAAGTATAAGATTTAATTAAATTTTAAGCTGTCCTACATTCAGGTAAAATTTAATCTACATTCAATACCTATCAAATTTATCATAATTATTTGTAATTACATTATTTAGGTTCTTGAAACAAGAGAAATATTAATTTTAAATTTCTGATTTAACTGTACATTAATAAGATAAAGATCACAAAGTAAAATTATCAATTTCTCTCTATCTCTCTTTTTTCTTCTTTTAATGTTTTGTAGATTAACACATTTCAATTTTTCCTTTTTTCTCCTCCTTTTTAAACATTTATTGTATAAAAAATTTCAAATTAATAATTTTGCTTTTACTTTTAAAAAACCAAGTAGTGGAATTGCAAATAATTATGATAACTTTAATGGGTATCAACCTCTTATTAATGTACATAATTTCAAGGTAGTTGAAGATGGATAAAAGTGAAGATGGAGGGTAAAGAAAACATTAAGCTACATCAGCCATGTCACTCGACAGAAAATTGCTGGTGTGAAAGTATTAACAGAGAAATAATATGCAATGGACTCAAGCTTGCTGGACTCACATACACAATTAACACAGAAAACAGAGTGATAAGATTGAATCTTTGATTGAAATTTTTTAAAACGGGGGTTTGTACAAGCTAGCAACCTTATGCTGCCAGTCTCTATTTGTGATTTTAGGTCACCACTCTCAAAATAGACTCTCCTAAGGATTCACTTCAAAAATATGTCTGCCTCTTCCTTTCCCCTCTCTTTATTTATAATAAAACAAAAGACTATTAGCCTAATAATACCAGACTACCCATAATGCCCCTCCTTAGGTTAAGTGTATTGTATATAATTGTCTAACAATGTTCAACTCTTGAAAAAAGTAGTAATCATCAAAATTAAGCAACAATTACATGAGTGATGAGTAATTTATTTAATTATTTTTTTAATGGTAAAATGATGTTTGTGTATAATGGCAGCTCGTACATGACATTTTTTTGAAGTAAGATCCATTAAAAAAGATTTTGTTAGCAAATCGTTGGAGTAAATAATTATAAGTAACAATAAAAAACCTTGTAGTAATTGTTTGATGGCTAGAATGTTGCTGGTTGATTTAGGGCTTTCTTCCTACTCCTGTTGGTATTCAGCTTCAAATAAAGTATTTTCAAATGCAGTCCTTCAAATGTTAATGTAATGTCTGGCACTTTGATAACTTTTGTGTGCATCTTCATTCTCATTTTTTTATGGAGTGAACTATGGGATTATCTATAATTTCATTCTACATTAGAGCACATTTGTTGATTTTTCAGATCTGGAAGACATAAAAGGTTTCTCCAAGCAGCAGGGTGCTGCCGAGGCTGACAACATGACCCATTGGGATATTAGCTTTTGGAGTGAAAGGCTTCGTGAATCAAAGTATGATATAAATGAGGTTGGCTTCCTTCTTGTGAATCTCTATCTGTGTTCTCTCTCTTTTATTTTTTTATTTTTTTATTTTAAAAAAAAATATTTTATTTTGGTGTCTTAGTGGGCATACTCATATCTTCATTTGTCTTATGTCCTCTATGGTGTGTAATGAGAACTTGAATTAAATTGTTCTGTATTGTGAGGTACTTCTAGACCTTAAGGGGGCGTTTGGTTGGTGTATTTTTTGAATTGGAAACGGATTCGATTAAACCAATACCGTTACCATGTGTTTGGTTTGAAGGCATGGTAACAATTACCATTACCTAAGGGTAATGATTACCCCTTATTTGTTACCTCTCAAAAACTTGGGGTAACAAATACCCTTACCCTCCTCTTAACAAATACCCTTTCTATAGTTAAACCAAACAAATGAAAAGGTAACAGCTAAATGATTCCTTTCCCTCCTCTTATTTGTTTCCTTTCCACTCCGTTTCCACTTTTCAAACCAAACGCTCCCTAAGTGTGTTTCAGTACTTCCATTTTCATAAAAATATGTGTACCAACCATTGTCTTTTGGAACTTTCATTGTGGATTTGGTTATCACTTATCAACAAGGGGAATCTGAGCTGTTTCTTTATTGCACTGGGATACAATTAGTCAATTATGTATGATGGTTTTCAAATTTGTTTTTGTAGGAGGAGCTACGTCCATACTTTTCATTGCCAAAGGTGATGGATGGCTTATTTTCCCTTGCAAAGAAGTTATTTGGGATTGATATTGAGCCTGCTGATGGTCTAGCTCCAGTAAGGCTTATCATTACAGTACTTTGTAACCTGCAAAATGTTATCTTGTAAGGATTCTAACGATATGTTGTTCATAGATGTGGAACAAAGATGTTAGATTCTATTGTGTCAAGGATTCCTCAGGTTCTCCTGTATCATACTTTTATTTTGATCCATACTCTCGTCCCTCAGAAAAAAGAGGTGGTGCGTGGATGGATGAGGTTTTTTCTCGAAGTCGTATTTTGTCTCGTGATGGTTCCTCTGTAAGGTTGCCTGTTGCACATATGGTTTGCAATCAAACTCCACCTTTTGGTGACAAGCCAAGCCTTATGACATTCCGTGAAGTAAGTTCAACGTCCTTAGTCAATTCAAGTTTGTGGTACATCATATTGTTAACTGTCTAGGAATGTGTGCATATATTAACCATTCTGCTAAATAAAGGAGTTAGTGTCATGATTAAACATTTAATCAGAAGATAACATTAATGTAGTAACTGACATAAAAAAAATTATTTGCACTATTGACACTTTTCACACACTCGTCTTCAAATACATGTAATTTATATATTTAAATAATATAGTCATGTGGTGTCTTGTTATATTCATTCTGGTATGTAATTCAACTTTTTACAATATTTACCTTAATATCAATCAATCAAAGCCTTAATCCCACAGGTGGGATTGACTATATGAACCAAAAGTGATTATTCCGTGTAGTCACCAACAAAAATCTTCCTCCTCCATCCCTTACGATCCAATGCCTCATCCTCATGCAAATTTATATGCTTTATATCCTTCCTAACTCATTCCAACCAAGTCATTTTTGGTCTCTCTCTCTCTTTCGTTTAACCCCTTTATGGTCCCACTCTTCGTATCGATGCACCCTTGGGTCATCGTCTTACATGTCCAAACCAACGCAAGCGATTTTTTCTTAGTTTGTCTGCAATGCTTGCCACCCCTACTTTCTTGCGAATAATCTCATTTTTTTTTCTATCTCTTAAAGTGTTCCTGCACATCCATCTTAACATGCGCATTTCCGTAACTTTAATCTTTTTAATGCGCATTTCCCCAATAGAGCAATACTAGTCTTATGGCAGTCTCGTAGAATTTCCCCTTCAATTGTAAGGGAATGCTTCGGTCACATAACACTTGTGTGGCCGCTCTCCATTTAAGCCACCCCGACTTAATTCTATCCGTGTCACTATTTTCATGGATGTTCAACCTAAGATATTTAAAACATTCATTTATGGTCAAATCCTTTCCATCCAAACTCACTACATTATCACTTGTCTCCATTTGAGTACCAAAGTGGCATACCAAATATTCGGTCTTACTGTGACTTAGCTTAAACCCTCTTTGTTCTATTGCTTCAATCGGGAATTAATCCCATCTTTAGTTTCATCCACCAAGTCAATATCATCGGCAAAACAAACACCATGGAACCTCATCTTGAATTGGTGTACTTACTTCATCTAGCACCGTTGCAAAAAGAAAAGGGCTTAATGTAGATTTGGTGCAATCCAATTGTAATAGGGAAATCTTTTGTCAACCCTCCACATGTCCTCACATTTGTTGACACATCTCAATATTCCTTAACCAGGTCCACGTACCTTCGTGAGATACCTTTCTTCGACATTGCCCACCAAACTACCTATCTTGGGAGTTTGGACCTTCTCATATGCCTTCTCTAGGTTAATAAAGACCTTTTGAAGATCCTTTTTCTTTACCCTATAAAACTCCATCATTTGTCTTATAAAATGGATTGCTTCCATAGTAGATCTCTAGTCATAAAACCAAATTGGTTATTTGAAATGCTAGCGCATGCCCTCAACCTATGTTCAATCACTCTTTCCCACAACTTCATACTATGGGCTCTGTGGGTAATAATATAACTTAAAAAAAAAAAAATCTAAGGTAGAAAATATACATTGGGATGCATAAATGTATGAAATTACATTATAACCAATACTTCGTTTCTTTTTACTTGCAACTCTGTAAAAATTATGCAGAACTTATATATACTCTGCTTTGACTAGCTTTGATTATTTAAAGTTAAGGAAAATATTCATATTATTTTTGTTATTATTATTAATTTTAATACTTATCGATAATTCAAAGTATTATTAGTTGAAAGGATGCATTGATAAACGTGAAATGAAAATAGTTGCAAGTTATAAAAAATAGAGGGTAAAAATTTGAAGGGAGAAACAACCACATTAATTAACATAACTTTAGTCAATTAATCTGTATTTATTTTCCCGAAGAAGATACTAATTATTATACTACCTCCATTTTTTTAGTTGACACGTATTCCTTTTTGGGAAGTTATTATTTAGTTGACACGTTTCTATTTTAGGTAAGTCTTATTAATCAAAATGTCAATTTCAACCTCACCAATTTCCTTAACTCATCCCCTCCTCCCTTTAGCTAAGAGTCCGATTTAATTTCTTACACCTCTTTTATCTTCCCCATTACTCCACCACCTCCATCATCAACTTCATCGTCTTTAGACCATCACCGTCACAACAACCACCACGTCTTCTTTGTCCTCTTTTCCTTGTAACATACCCAATTTACCAAAGAAAACCCCATTAAAAGACCCCAGAGCTTCTCCTAGGTTGCTTCCCGCAACTCCGCCCAACCACCACCGCTACACCACTTGCCCTGCCACCATAACCTCGCCTCGCCGACCACGACGCCGTAAAGGATAAACCAATAAAACCTTTAATTGTAGATATCTACTTGTATATGACATTTTTCAGCTAGCTAATTTGTGCCTTTTTGTTTTAGTTGCTAGAAGAAATTGGAAAGATAAAATAGTAGGTGGTTTGGAGGTGTAGAAGTAGAGGAGAAGAGAGAATGATGGTGAATGGTAATGATGTGAGAGAAATAGTGTAATTGTTATGGGTGAATCCGTGGGTGGGTAGGGTAGGTATAAGAGTAATTTTGTCTTTAACCTTTCTTTCCCACTTAATATGTGTGCCAAAATGAAACGTGTCAACTAAATAGAAACGACGCCAAAATGAAACGCGTTAACTAAATAGAAACGAAGGAATTATTATAGAAAAAAAAAGAATGAAGATGTAATCCACAAATATTTTAGAACATGTACAAAACCTAAACCTGGCTATGGATTTGATGTTTCAATCACTCTGCCAGGTAGGATTACTTATTATTCAGTACTCTTTGGTTCGTGAATTACCTATATATATGTTAAATAAGCATAAGAAAAATTTGTGAGAAAGGACCTTTTAAAATGACTTGTTTGTGAGAAAAGAGCTTATATAAAAAAAGTGGCAGTTTGGGACCTTACTTCCAAAAAAAAAAAAATTGTGAGATGGGACCTTATTTGTATTCAAGGATACTCCATTGGTGCCATGCTTGGTGAAATAGGTGTTAAGGGTTGAGATGTAATTGATGGAGTATTCTAGATCTTTACTATAGTTCATGGATTGGTCAAATTAAGGGTTATAAAATTGTTGTTGTGGTTGGCCATTATCTCATGTTGTGGGTATGTGAACTTGATCGGAATTTGATTTGTCATTGTATAATCTCAAAGTAAGCTGGATTCACATGGTACTGAGTACATGGATTTTTATTATAAAAAGCTTTAGCTTTAATGTAGAACTTGTTATGCACATTAACTTGATGAGTCAATTTCCTATTTTCTTTTCTTTTGCAAACTTCAATTTTAGCTGTATACGTGTATTTGATGTTGGGGAGGGGGTGAGGGGGGGGGGGGTTTGAGGGAATCAACACTTTGTACTTCAATTATATTTGTTAGTTGTATTGGGTTATGGTGATTTTTATCATGCACTTTTGAGTACTTCCTGCCAATTGACCGGATTGGTAAATAAAAAGACCCCATCAACAATTTGATTAAAAAAAATAACTTAGCCGACAATTTGGTAAAAAAAAAACTAATCCCAAGTGACAATAAAAAATAATCTTAAGCGACTTTAAGACCAAAAAATCTAATTTTTTTGACAAACCGTTCAAAAATCCTAATTTAATTGGTTATTGTGTTTTCAAATGTACTTTTCCCATTTTAAAATTTTGAATTAATATTTCATCCTCTTTTTATGTTGCTAAATCCCGATACCAAATTTATTTGCAACTCCTTTTTTTTAAAAGAAAAAACAAATTGTTAATAAGGAGTATGAAAATTAAGTGAAAACAAATATTTAAATATATTTTTATTCAAATTGTTATTCCCTTAAAAGGGGTTGGAAAATTAGGTGGGAAAATTATATATATATATATATATATATACATATATGTATATATATACATATATGTATATATATACATATATTTATATATATACATATATGTATATATATACATATATATATATATAAATAACCTACGAAAAATGAACTAAATTAAGCATTCGCAAGTATTTTGTTGGAATTTTTTTTTTTACTTTTTAGGGTAATTGTCGTTATTTTTTTTTACCAAATATTCGTTTCGGGTTTGGCTTTTTTTTTTTTACCAAATTGTCGTTTCGGGTCTGACCTTATTTTTTTTTTTACCAAATTGCCGTTTCGGGTTTGGCTTTTTTTTTTTTTTTTTTACCAAATTGTCACCGGAGTTTTATTTTTATTTTTATTAATACCAAATTGTTGTTAATGACCTTTTTTTATCTATCTATCCGGTCAATTGGCCACTTTTGGATGAAACTCTTGATGAACTTTTCCCGTTCTTAGTTATGTGTGCGAACATAGAAATAAAATGACCATAGTTTTTGACATTTTGGCATCACTTAAGTTTGTTAGATTCTTTGGTTTTGTTTAAAAAGGTAGATACAAAATGTCCATAATTTTTGGCATTCACTAAATCTTGGAAATTGGTAAATAAAATGACACAATTTTTGAAATTTAAAAAATAAAATAAAATAAATATTGCTTGGTATAGGCTTGTTTCTTCTATTATTCAAGACTCTTTATAGTGGGGGCTTCTATATGATACCCCTTACCTTAGTCAAAGTTTATTACTACCTCTGTTTTTTATTAGTCGACCCGTTTTGACTTTATCACTATTCACACATCCCTTTGACTATGTTTTGTGATTTATATGTAAGGAAAAATATAGTCAAGTGTGATCTTGTTAGATTCGTCACAATGTATATTTTCATAATATTAACTTTTTATAATTTTTACTTATCGGTAATTAAATATATTAATGATTTAATTTGTGCATTGGCAAACGTGACTAACGAAACGTGTCAACTAAAAAGAAACGGAGGAAGTATATTATACCGCCTTCGTTTTTTTTTTATTTTATTTTATTTATTTATATCACTTTGCTTTTATGGGTGTTTTTTTTTAAATGAATCATTTCTATATTTAGTAACTTTATACCATATTTTATCATTTCTCTCTCCTACTTTAAACCCTTTTTAAATTATTTTTGATTTCTCTCTCTTTCATGGTCCCCAATTAAATGATAAAATCATCTAACATCTATCACATACTTTCTCATTCATGGTTCCCATCTTACTTTTACTATAATAATTTATCACCCACTCACAATATTATATTACTCTACTAAAACTTCGTGAATTCCCAATTGATGCAATTTTTTTTTAAAAAAGGGAGTAATATTCATGGATCAAATAATGAGGAATTAAAGATAGTATCAAACGTGACCCTATTAAAGATAAGGAATAAAAAATGGACATGCAAGAGAGAATTTGTTTCATGTGTGATATACTAATATGCTTAATACTTACCACCCGATTGATAGGTCATGGGCGATAGACTTGGCAAATGGGTTGTTCGGGTCGGGTCGGGTCATTTTGGGTTGGGTCAATTTCTGGTCAATCAATATTTGGGTCGGGTTTAGGTCTGGTTAATTCGTGTTTCAGGTCAATGTTAGTTCGGGTCGAATTCGGGTTGAGTTCAGGTCAATTCAGGTTGAGTGGAGTTCGCAGATCGGGTCAGGTCAATTCAGGTCGAGTCGAGTTTACATTTCGTGTCAGGTCAATTTAGGTCGGGTCAATCTTCGGGTCCAATTATCAGGTTGAGTCAATTTTCGTCTATGTCGATTACATTCCCAGTGGACTTCTCTTACAAAATTACATACAATTACATTCCCATATCTACCGCCTATGAAATAAGGTCTTACAATTTTTATGAGTAATATTGCATATGTTATTATAATATAATAACGCAAAAGCTAATGAATGCCCGGAGGGCGTTGGATAAAATAACTAAAAGTAGAAATATTAACTTCAAATAAACATTAATTATAACGATTGACGCGTGATTTTTGCATGCATTTCCATATCAATACCATTTTAAGTACTATTTTTAAGGGTTATCTAGCGCCCTGGGGACGTTTGTTAGCAAGATCCATATAATAGTCATTCTATCATTCATTGTTTCCTTTGATCAGTGTTTTCAGTCATAAACATGTTTCAGCTTTACCTTGTGTAAATTTCAACTATCAAAATTTGTGTCTAAAATTCATTATTTTGAAACAAAATACGAACATAGGTAAATGAGCAACTACTCAGGTATATATGAAATTGTTCCGCGTTTTGGTCCCTAATGAAGTGTCTGAGTGTTTGTGCTAGTGGTAGAAAGTACTCCATAATATAATATGTTGCTGTATGTAGTCTTAGTGCTTTTTTAAAATTAGGATTTTAATTTAATTTGTTAAGGTACAGTTATGCAATTAACTGCTGATACTAGAATTCTGGAAGTAGCAATATTCCTTTGTTGCACTGTAACAAGAAAAATCCATTGTTGGATTTGATCTATGATGTAGAATTTATATAGTTGACAATAAGATAACTATGCAGGATTAATGGAGTTATGTTTTTCCTTCAAACTCATGTTGCAGGTTGAGACTGTTTTCCATGAATTTGGTCATGCACTTCAACATATGCTTACCAGGTATGTCCCTAATTCCCTTTTTCATTTCTGAGTGTTATGCTTTTATTGAGGCTGTTTGGACTTTTGGTTATAGCTACTATATATCTATATGTATTGTTGCGACAGGTTGGATTCTAACACATTGGTTGCCTATTTGTCTAGTAAATATTGATTAGATTGGAACAAAAATTTGGTTACAGGCAGGATGAGGGTCTTGTAGCTGGTATTCGAGGTATTGAGTGGGATGCGGTTGAACTTCCTTCTCAATTCATGGAGAACTGGTGCTACCATAGGTAAATTATTGGAGAGATCTCTTTGGTATGTGCTTCATATATCACTACCAAAACCTGGCTAAGAATCTTGTGGGTTGCTGCAGAGACACTTTGTTGGGCATTGCAAAACACTACGAAACTGGGGAGACTCTTCCTGAAGAAGTTTTCAAGAAAATCCTTGCAGCTAGGACCTTTCGTGCTGGTTCTTTGAGTCTTCGTCAGGTTAGCTTTGGTTTATATTTCTGTCTTTTTATGCTTCGAGTATTACTAATATTATAATATATTATGATCAGTTTGTCAGTTTTGCTTCTTTAGCAAAGCCTATTTGATTTATTCTAATTTTCAAGAGCTGCTCTATGGTATCTTACTTGCTTTATTCCTATTTGTTCTGGATCTAAGTTTATTTCCAGATTTGTGAAGTGATTTATCGAGTCTAACTTTCAAAGATAAAGGATTTCTCTTGCTTTACACCTTTTTTTTTTTTGCATTTCTCTCTTGGTTGAGCTCTGTGCCTCTGTTATTGAGGTTTTGCACCTTTGTATGAAGGCTATAACAGTTTTAAAATAAATTTAAGTTACTTGATGTGACAGAAGTAGGGAATGACTCCCTAGAAAATTATCTAGCTATGGCCTATGGGAACAAAGTGACTGAAAGTTGCTGTAAGTGTTCTATAGACTTGCCCAACGTTCCAGGGAACACGGTACGGTGCCACGAATCGCGAACTGATTCGTGCGAACCGGAACGCGGAACAAACGCGACCTGAGTCGCTGGTGGTCACGAACCAGAACGCTGAAGGTGGCGACTCCTAATTGTGGCTGATCAAAGACGGTTGTTCTTCCTCTGCAACTTCTATTGGGTTGTTTCCCGACATTTGCACTGCAATATTCTCTCTCTTCCTTCTTTCACGTGCATTTGCTTATTTAATTTCTGAAATTTTCTGACTTTTTTCTCTCTCCTCTCTCATGTTTTACATAGCAATAATAGTTTACTAGGGTGGCGGCTAGGGTTTTGTTTCAACTGGTGAATGGGCTTAAACCTCTATCAACCACTAGGCCTTTTTTTTAATGAGCAACTTGGGCTTTTTATTTTATATACTCTAATTTTTTAGCAATCCACTCACCTAAATACATATTTTATTGAGGAGTTATTATATACTTGTATTTATTTTAATTTCTAATATAAAATCTATTGATAAAAATCACCTTTAATTTTTTTTACTACGTATTAATTTACTATTTCGTACCCAATCGTACCGGATTCACCACGGGTAGCATTCTGTGTATTCGTTTCCTTATCACGTTTTGAATCAAATCCCGTCCCTTGTAACATTGGACTTGCCCTTTTAACCCCACTCCCCAGCAAGGAAATGTAAATTGTGCCTTTTTAGCTATCGAGTCTAGTCTTCCCTACACAAACGCCTTATGAATTTATTTGATTGGGTGAGATGTTATTATCCTCTGGTTATTTCTAATTATAGCTATATAGGCCCTTAGGCTTTGACATTGGAATTCTGAAATTTGAAACTTCCATGTATATCAGGTGCTTACCAGTAAGTTGCAGCATAATCCTCAATAAATGAAAAAGATATTAGTGGTTTGACTAGCTTATTAGATTGGTAATGAACTAACCTATTAAGTTGTGATTTGGGAGCCGATGATTCTGTCCGTAACGTGTTGGATTGAAAGAGAGTTGGGTGGCATTTGATTGAGTAGAGGGGTTTTGGAATTTGTTTTGAATTAGGGAAGGCTTGGAGGGTTGTATCGAATGGGTTACGCCACTAAAAATGAGCCAATAATTCATAAATGTCTTTCCTACACTCATCTCCAAATTTGATGATATTTTGGTCTTCGAAATTTTGCTAGAATAAGATCAAACAGAGAATTTTAAGCTTAAAACAGAGGAATGAAGTCACCAAAATTGATATATTGGATTGCAGAGTAACCCACAAGCCAATTGCCTTCTTTTGAGAGGAACTCTCCCAGGGAATATTTTTTTGTTTCAAATTTCTAATGCCTTCCCCTTACTACAACTCATCCCAAAACAACTCAGCACGCAAAGCTAGGAGAATAACAACCAAATAACTAACTTTCCAGAATTACTAATCTGCCCCTTCTAGAGCTGACTTCAGAAACTAAATTACAGCTTATTACCCAATTCCAGGCTTCATCTTGGGCCTTCTTCTAGCATAAGTGAAGCGTACTTTAGGTCTGGGGTATCCGCAATCCGGAGTCGAATCGGCAAGAATTGTGGGTGTAGGTTGGGTTTCGACCACCGCCGGCATCCTCCTAATCTCCCTCGGCATCATCTACGGTAAGGAGTACACTTAATTCACGGTGTCAGCAACGATGCTTCAAGTTCCACTTCTCGTCACATTGGAAGCAAAGCCGTAACTCCCTCTTTTGTGGAAGCTCCTTCTCCGATAGCCTTCGAATTTCGCCGGTGGTTCGATGGGTAGGGTTGGTTGTGTTTCGATTAGGCTGGGAAGTGTTTGTGGTGGAGTTTTGGTTCGGGTTTTGGTTTGTGTTTGAAGCTGGGGTATAGGTGTTAATTCATTAGGTTGGGTAAGGTGGTCTCCAAGTGGTTGGGCCGGTTGGGTTTTTTGTTTTGGGCTTAACTTCGTCTTTTCTTCAATCCGCATCGAGAGATCCATAGCCAGATCTAATGTTGGAGGCCTTTAGATTCACACCTCAGCATGAATTTTATCTTTCAAGCCATTGATGTATTGCCCCATCACAATCTCCTTCGGTACTCCATCAATGGGGCCCAACAACTCTATGAAACGACGGCGGTAATCGGCCACCGTTCCCTGGCCACTGCTCATGTAGGGTTATGGTGGCGATGGAATAAAATTGCCGTAGCAACCACTTCAACACCTCCCAGTTTCTTAAAGGGGTCCTTCTCTTTTCCCGTTGATACCATAATAAGGTGATGCCATCGAGTGCAACAATGGCAGCTTCAAGTTGGACCTCTTCACTCAAACGATAAAAGTGAAAATATCGTTCAGCTCTGAGAATCCTACCATCTGGGTTAGTTCCATCGAAAATCGGTAACTCGAGTTTTCTCGACTTCCAATTTGATTGCCCACCATGGAACACCCCTTCTTCATCCTCATATCCAGCCATAAGTGAGTTTCCTCTAACACCACTCAGCCAAACCATCGTTGTGCACCCTAATACCCTTTGGGTTGGAGTCCCTAACTGATTGTTGAGGATGGCCATTGCTGCTGCAATTTCCTACGCCACCTTAGATGGTAGCTCTGATACCAATTTGCTAGAAAATAGATCAAACAAAGATTTCTAAGCTTAAAATAGAGGAATTAAGTCACCAAAATTGATGTACTGGACCACAAACAAATTGCCTTCTTTTGAGAGGAATGAACTCTCCCTTGTTACAAAATTTCTAATGCCTTCCCCTTACTTCAGCTCCTTTATTTATTACAAGGATGACTAACAAACTCATCCCGAAACAATTCAGCACGCCCCTTCTAGAGCTGACTTCAGCAACTAACTTCCAACTCATCACCCAATTCCAAGCTTCATCTTGGGACTTCTTCGAGCATAAGTGAAGCGTACTTGCTAATCTCTTGCAAATTTCAAGCCTCAATCTGGGATGTCTAAAATGTACTCAACTACTCATGCTTGAGTTTAATTATATGTGCTTATTCGAAATTGCTTGGTAGTTACATGCAGTGGTCCTCCATTGAAATTTCTCTCTTAATTTTTTTAATTTTTTTGTTCTAAGTTTCTAACCATTCCCACTTGTATATTATTTCTCTTTTGTCTAAAACTCCCCGCACACCCCAATGAGGCACTAAAAAAAACGGAGGGAGTTTTATAGAACTGAACTTACTTTTTGTTAAATTGAACTTGTTTTTGCTAAATTGAACTTATTTTTATAGAATTGATATTATTTTTACTTATATTCAAATAAGTTTAATAAGGTAAAAGATTTAGGGCCTTAGTAAGTAGTAGTTTTTATTATAATTTATTAGTAATGGAATAATATTATTCACATACTATTATTTATATGACATAAGAGTCAAACAATATGCATTTTTTTTTGGTGTGTGTGTGTGTGCGGTCTCCCATTTATAACTTTGACCATTAATACATGTAATTTCATATTAGTAAAAGATATGAAATTATAATATTATGAAAATACAAATTGGAACAAATTTAACAATAATTTACATGATAATTTTTTTAAGGTCAAAGTTTTATAAATTTGATTTTATGAATAATAAATTGGAAGATAAAAAAAATGATGGAGAGAGTACATATCATATGTTACGTTATTATCAAATTTGAATGTCATTATCAAATTAATATAGTTGAAGCAAAGAAAAATTAGAATGATAATATTATTGGAATCCTTGATAATACTCCTTCCATCTATTAATTACATGTCCATTTGGGTTTTTTTCACAGATAATAGGAAATTGGAGATTCCTTAACTCTCATGATTGTAAATTTGTAAGTACAATTGTGCATGTGGAATTGAGGAGAAAGAGAAAGACAAAAAATTGGTTGGGAATTAATGAAGAACTGTCGAAAGGCATCAATAGTACAAAAAAAAGGACGCCAACTCAGCAAATAAATAAGGAGATGGGAGGAATTAAACAAATTTAATGAGGGTAATATTATTAAAAAGAACAACATTTAAATAGATTGATTCTCAAATAGGTAAAATATTTTGGGCTCCCCTAAAAGGAATACAAACGCGTAATTAAGAGACAAATGGACATGGGAGTAATATTACCTTAATTTTATAAATCTTTATTCTATTTTTTATACTTGCATTGGATCTTTTTGGCACGATATTTGAGAAAGTGATTAGGAAAGGTAAACAAACGAATTAAGTAAGAAAATTTCAAATTTAACAACATAACAGTTTTTTTTCCTATCAATGGTAAAAAAAGAGGTGTCATTTCTGGTTTTGCTTTTATTTTATAGTTATTGATTCTGAGTTTGAATAATTTTGGTTTATTGCGTCTTTATTTCCAGTTCTTGTGCCTAGAGCTCTACTATTTGATTTAGCAGTCAATTTTCTAAAGCAATTAATCCAAGTTGAAAATTTATCAGAAATGCTGTACTTTCATGTTCAGTTAAGGTTTGCTTCATTGGATTTGGAGTTGCATACACGGTATATTCCTGGAGGCTCAGAATCCATTTATTATGTTGATCAAAGAATTAGCAAGAGAACACAAGTTATTCCACCTTTACCTGAAGATCGATTCCTCTGTGGTTTCAGCCATATATTTGCAGGTTCATATCTGTTTTGTGAAATGTCAGTGTGGTCTGGTGGAATGTAAAAGTCATTTAACTAAAATTCTTCTTTTGGCTGATAGGTGGATATGCTGCTGGATACTACAGTTACAAGGTAATATTCCCATTTCTAAGCATTGGGCAAAGTATTGTATTCACTCTGTGCACACTTGTTTAGCACTTTTCATTGTGCATCTGACTTCTAGTATCCATTACCTAATTATATTTTTTGAGCCCACATTACTTGGGTTGAAAAAATAGATGCCTAATAAATAATATCCCACATAATAATTCTTGTTTTTCTGCGCACAATAATACTTGGGTTGAAAAAATAGATACCTAATAAATAAAATTCCCATATGATAATATTTGTTCATATGAACATGATGCTTGCATGAAAAAATAGTACGCTCTTTTTTTATTTTGAAAGGCGTTAGAATAATCGACTCTATAGGAAATATTTTGATTAGGGTGAATAAAATAACCCAATGATGCCCAGTAATTTTAGATAAAAGTAAAGATAATAATATAGATTTACACAATTGACATTTTTATAAATAGCTTATGGAATGGGGATGGTCCTATCTTAGACGTTGTCTTCCATTCTTGATACCAAAAGAAACATCAAAATTTGTTAGAAATTTTAACTATTACTTACACTCCTTGATCGAATGTTATGTGTAGATGTCTTTTTAGATTTGACTTATTCCCCTTTTTATTGCTATTCATTTGTATTTTTAATATCTTGCGAGTATTGTATATACCGTCTGAGGTGGATTAACCTTAATCTTTTACTTCCTTCGTTTTTTATTAGTTGAAACATATTCATTTTTGGGAAGTTTTTCTAGTCGACACGTTTCTATTTAGGTAAGCTTTGTATTTCAATTTTACCCCTTTCTCCCCTCTCCACATTAGACCCACTCTCTCTCATCTCTATTCTATACCCTATCTTTGTCACAAGCACCACCATGGACATCTTTATAATTTCTCTACCTTCTCTTACAGCCACCACAATTCCATATATTAACTCCTTTACCTACAGTTTTCTCTGTCATCTGATTCCCCTCTGTTTTTACAATCGATGTGGCTTGATGGGGTCTTATCAGCCATCTCTTATCCTCCATCTCTGTTTTGAGCTATGGATTTGAGAATTATAAGATTTTGATGAGGATGTCGCCAGAGAAACCTTCATTGACGAGAGAAATTTTAGATTTCACCTTTAATTGGGTTTTGTGTATTATGGAGGCTTCATTCGAATGTAAAATAGGTTCCCATCTCCTTGGCCAAAGGTTTGGTGGGTGCGAAGGTGGTTGTGGGCTATGTTACATGGACTCGGGTACGTGTGTCGGACACGGACACGTGTTCAAGTGTCCAATTCGTCAATTTCCAAAATTTTAGGACACGGGGACTCTGTCCTATATTTGGACACGGGTGCGGAGACACGGCACTTTTATTTTTTGCAAAAAAAATTATACATTACAAAATATTTTAATACTCTTAAATTTTTAAAATTAAAGTTTTATATCATATTCTTGTAGTATAAATTATATGATTACTATTTCTTGTTATAATTATTCTAATACTTTCTCTAAAATGAATTGTTTACCGTTTTCAAAAAAATAAAATAAAATAAAAGAATTTTTTACTGCTGTAAATTGTTTACTGCTGTAAATATTGGGTAATGTATCACAAAAAAGTAATTTTGGTTAAAGTTAGTAGTCAAAAAGTCAAAAGCAAAATAAGTGGTATCCCATTACCCTACCCCCTACCTTTCTGACAGCCCCACTCATTTCCTCTTCCTGCCTTTCTCTCTCTCCTCCCCCTCTTTTCTTTTCACTCTCTGGTTTCAATGGAGTCGAAGAAGATTTCGCACACAGCCCTTGCTCTGAAGTATCCGAGTGCAAATAGCCGAATCTGACACGAATTCCGTGTCCGCGTCGTGTCGACACGACACGGACACATTGGGATTTCAGCCGAGTCCGATGAACATAGGTTGTGGGGTTAAGGAGTGGAGGAAGGGGAGGTGTGGTGCCATGGTGGGCCTGGTTGCTGGTGTTTTTAGATGTGGAAAAGGGTAGTTGTATTTGAAGGCAGTGTATTGGGGTGTGTAATTAACTTGTAATGTAAGGGTATTTGTGTATCTTTTTTTTCTCTCTCACTTCTCAATTTATGTGCCAAAACCAAACTTGTCAATTAATAAAAAACCGAGGAAGTATATAAGAAGATTCCGCATTGTACTTCTGACTCTTATTTACTCCAATGTTTCACTTCACCTTAGAAGTTCTCTTATAGTGATTTTTTTTATATACTTCTGCTAATTCTTAATACATGGAAGATTACATCCTCTTTTTTCAGAATTTGACTATTAGTAAGCAACCATCACCTAGAACCCATTTTACAAGAATACTTTTGCTTGTTAAGTCTGATGGTTTGGCAAAATGATGATGCTCTCTATATATATCACATCAACGGCTCGACCAAGTTACTGAGTTGAGCTTTGCACAATGGTGATGTGAAGATTAAAGTCTATTTTAAGGATCATGCACGAGTTTAGGAAATTGTAGTAGTAAGAAACTCAAAGAAACAACCTTTGTCCTAAGGAAAAATATGTATTGTGTGAGTTTTTGACTATTTTTGTACATGTGTCAAGATAAACTTTGGATTCCTATTTAAATTGTTCCGAAAAAAAGCTTTTAAAATAATATTTTTTTTTTTATTTTAGTGGGATGATATAAATTCGGTTTATGATTAAAATTAAGAAGATTTTATATTTATTTGGAAAATAAGGATACTATTTTATAATATGTCTTTTTCTAAGTATTATTTTTATCATGTTTTGTATTTTGTTTTATGAGCTACTTTGAGAAAATTAGTTGAGACTTACTTGCTTGGTGACCTAGGAACCGTGATTCATTCAACTAATTGAGTTGTAGAATCAATCATGTCCTTGACTTGTGAATCATTGGAGGTTGACAATTGACATTTATCTTTGAGGTTAATCTTTGAACATTTGTAACATGTGTAATACAACAGCTAAGTTGTAGAAATAACATGTCAAGAAACTTCTTTTAAAGATAGATCCAATATACTACTCCCGCTTCAAATAACTCACAACAAACATGCTGCGCGCGGACTCTTAGGCAAAAGATCTTAAATGTAGTTATTAAAATATAAGAGCATATACTTAAGTATTAATTAAACCCAATAAAAATAAAAAACAAATTTAACAAAAATTAAAATAATTAACCCACCACCACCAACAGCACTAAAACCACCCACGACCTCCACCTCCTGCACCGAAACCACTCACGACCTCCACCACCAGCACCGAAACCACCCACCACCATTACCAACAAAACCACCCACAACCCATTCGAACAAAACACCGAACCAACCACCACAAGCCGCACAAAACATCGACCAAACCCACGAACCTACCAACCCACAAACCACCAAAAATCTGGAAAACCCACAAAACCACGAAAACCCTTAGAACCCACCAAGCCAGTGAACCCACGAACCCACCAAGCCAGCGAACCCACAAAACCCTCAGATTTGGAAAAACCTTGAGAATGGGGTTGGACGAGGAGAGAGAAACATAATGGGGATGAGGAAGGAAGATGAAGAAATTTGATGATGAAGGAAGAGCGAAAAATAATTTGGGATGAGGAAGAAGATGAATGGTGATGAAGGTGGTTGGATGATGAAGGTGGCTGGGATGATGAATTAGATGGAAGGGGATTGATTTTGGTGGAAATAGTTAAGTTAATCTATGTTAGGTTTTAAGTTAACAAGATAAAACCAGTTTTTTAATTAGGGTGTTTAAAAAAAGTAAGGTTAATTTTGTAAAATCACACAAAAAAACTTACTAAAAAAGGAAAGAAATCACTTTGTTGTGAGTAATGTGAAGCGGCCATTTTTGGCAGATGTTGCGAGTAACATGAAGCGGAAGTTGTATATAGTTTAAATACATAAATTCGTCGTTAGTGTTTACTTTTTAGATTACTATTGATCAAAGTTGATAAACTGACTTTACGTGTGAAAGTTTGCTATGGCATATTTTGCAAGGAGTGGGATTTCCAATTTTATCCTAAACTATCTAATTAAAATTCCTTATTATTCCATGCTGACTTAAATCCGCAGCACTTGTTAGTATTGATTGGGAAGTACTTTGTATTTTACTAGCTTATATACATTGTTCGGTTGATATAGCTCCAACTGTCTGCATCATCATGCCAGTATATATTGATATTTGCTTTACTTTGCTATTGATCAGCTAAACTAAATTAGAGTTAATTGTGCGTGATTTCAGTGGGCCGAAGTATTATCTGCTGATGCTTTTTCAGCATTTGAGGATGCTGGATTGGACGATGATGAGGTACGAAATCTTGAAATGAGAAGTAATTCTTAGATTGGTGCCCTCTTTTTCTCTCCATTTTACATTTTACTGTCTGGTGATATTCATTAAGCTAAATTGCTCTCGTGTCTATTCTTGTGTTATAGATTCGCTATTTAAGATTGGATCAATTCTGACTGGTTTTTTGTTAAATGTGATGTTTAATTATCTGAGTGTTGAGTCTTGTGACAAAAATGTGTTACTACTATTTGATTCATCAGGCCGTCGTAGAAACTGGACGCAGATTCCGAGAGACCATTCTTGCTCTTGGTGGTGGCAAAGCACCTTTGGAGGTAAAGCTGCATTTATGACAAGGATCTCAAACTTGTTTTGTTTTTTGTTTTAGCTCGTTCTTTAATCCTTTGTGCTACAATTCTTTTGGTTATCTTCCTGACAGGTGTTTGTAGAATTTCGTGGGCGTGAGCCATCTCCAGAACCACTTCTTCGTCACAATGGCTTATTATCAGTTCCTGCTACAGCGTGATCATGTGCTAGCCTGTTACCAGTTCCAGCTTCAACGTGACCATGCCCCTAGCCTGTTACCTTCCCGCTTCAACGTGAACTGCCTCGTCTCTCTTTTGGCAGGTTTGAAAATGTATGAGCAATTAGCTGTCGTGTTTAAGAATAAGTTTAGTATGTGGGCTGTGCTGCAAACTTTAACTATTCCTTTGTGATTACAGTTGAATTAACATCCTTCTGTCACATATTAGAGGGTACTTCCAACACAAGGATTATTTATTTTACCTTCAGAATTCTGAAGGTTCCCCTCTCTTGTAACTATTTATTTTTTATTTTTTATTTTATATACTTCGTATATACTTGTTAGTTAATTTTAATCTTTACCAATGGCTTGTGTCGCTACATTTGGTATTTTAAAGAAAATTGTCTAGGCATTGTTTGGTCGTACTTAAATCATAGGGAAAATACAGATTTTTGGAAAATTCAATAATGTGTAGTTGTCTGATTAACATGATAAAAAATTGTGAGAAGTTGAAATTAGAATTCCTAAAAACAGTTAAGGTTATAATATAACATAGGAAAGGTAATCATTGGGTTCGAGCTGGACCGAGGCAAAAATTAAAGGCCATATTATGTGTCCAAACCTGGCCAAAATGACCGGGTAATGTGGGCTTTTTGAGCTATTTTTGGACCGGGCAGCTTGTTGGTGCAATTATATAAGGCTCGGTATTACCCCTTTTGACTTTTATGGATGCCAATCTTGGTTCAAATCCAAGCTACACTTGGAGAGGGATTTGGGAGGCTAGGTGGGTGGTTCAGAGAGGGGTGAGGTGGTGTGTTGGTAATGGTGATAGCATTCGAGTGTGTTCTGATCCTTGGATTCCTGGGACTCAATCTCATAGAATCCTTTCTCCCCGTGGTAATGCTAGTAGTGATGATGGTAAGTGATCTCATTGATGCCACAACTCGATCTTGGAAATCTGATTTAGTCTCACAACTATTCCTGCCATTTGAAAGAGACAGGATTCTAAGTATTCCTATAAGCTGCAGATTAAATTACCCTCTGATTATCTCTGTTGGGATATTGAAAAAATGGTGAATAATCTGTGAAGTCGGCCTATAGAGCTCTGTTTGATGATGACTGGAAGAGCGAGGAAGAGACCTCGTCACCTGGTCATACTTTGTGGGGTAAGGTGTGGAATTTGAAGGTTCTTCCCCATATTAAAATCTTTGCGTGGAGAGCAATGCAGAATGCAATCCCGATGCGGGCTGGTATCAATTGACAAGTAAATGATTATGATTTATGACCCTTCTTGTTGTGTCTGCAACATGAAGGAAGAATCAGTCTTGCACGCTCTGAAGGATTGCAGTTTGGCTCGCGCTATTTGGTGTTGAAGCAATTTCTCTTAGCTAGTTGAAGGAGCTTTTGTTTGAGAAGTTGAGTAATGAAGAGATGGAGTGTATCGTCACTGTTTGTTGGGCTGTGTGGGGTGCTAGAAATAGTTGGGTTATGGTGAGTGAATTTCTGGAACCTGAAAAGAACATTTCTTATGCTCTGAAAACTTGCGGAGAGGTACATGAGGAATATGGGAAGGTGATGAAGGGAGGTGGTGCAAGAGGCAACCTGCCAGCTAGCTGGGCTCCTCCCAGTCAGCACTATTGGAAGCTCAATGTGGACGCAGGGGTATTAGGGGGTGTGGGTTCGGGGTTGGGTTCTGTTATCAGGGATGAAGTGGGAGCTGTGAAGTGTTGTGGTGTGTACCAAAAGGCTGAAACTTGGGATGTATTTACGGCAGAAGCTAAGGCAGTCTGGTGGGAATTGTAGCTAGAGTTGGAGGAAGGCTTTGATAGTCTGGTGGTTGAGAGTGATTGCTTGAGTGTTATTGAAGCCCTGCGTTCCAAGTCAAGTGGTTCAAGCTCTTTTCACTTAATTGTGGAGGATATATTAGATTTATATCTAGTTTTTCTAATATGGTGTGGTCTTTTGTTAAACAAAACGGGAACAAAATAGCTCATGCGTTAGCTCATTTTTCAACCTGGGGGAGGTCGGCCAACGTGTGTAGAATAATGTAATCTTCGATCGTATTTTGGATGTAGCTTCAACTGATCTATTAATCTAGTCCCCTTTGGTGGGTTTCTTAAGTTGTCTAAATTTGGTCGGGTTGAGCCAGGCTGACTTTGACCAGGTCTAAATTTTATTGCGTTAAAAGGTTATTCTTGTGTTAGCTGGGCATGTAAAGTAATATAGTAGCGAAGGTAGGATATGGGTAATAAGTCCGAATACATTTGCCTTTGGCAGCAGTGTTTTGATTCAATAAATGAACAAAATACAAATTACCTTGATCTCCAAAGAGTATTATTTTTATTTTACATGTCAATGTATAATTTTGACCATTACTATCTTTTACCTTCTTTTTTAATGTTTTTTTTTTTTTGGTTGAAAGAGTGGAAAAACCCCAAAAACAACACACAAAACAATAGAAAGGGAAAAAAAAAACAAAAAGCATAAACAAAACAAAAACAAAACAAACTAAAACAAACACAAACTAATCCTTCTTCCTAGGAATAAGCCTAGCTTGCAAACTCCAATTAGGTCCTCCAATAAAACGGCTTGAAAATCCCTCGGGACCACTTCAAAAAGCACTATAATTTGACTCGAGTGAACTCCAAAGTTAGCTAACCAATTTGCAGCCTGATTTGCTTCTCTGTAGCAATGCTTAATACGTACCTCCCACCCTTGATATAGAATGATGGCTTTGCACTTTTGTACCATGTGAATATAAGGGAAATGGGGTGGGCCTTTTCAAATTAAGTCATTTTCACAACCATTAATTCAACCTTGCCTTGCTTGTGTCTCATAGTATGTAGCATCTCTTCTCTGTATCGTTCCAATTTTATCAGATGTCTCCGAAGAGACTAGTATGTAGCATCTCTTGAACAATAATAATATTATCCGTAATTTGTCTTTGCGGAACGAAGCTACATTGAGTAGGGTAAATAAGAGTCAAAAGAAGAGGTTTCAACCTGTTAACAATCACCTTAGTTACAATTTTATATGTGATGTTACATAACCCAATAGGACGGAATTCATTCAACCCCTCTAGAAAAGCTCTGCCCTCCAACACATTCTTGACTAGATTTATCATAATCGGAGCTACTAAATCCCAATAATGCTGATAAAAGAGGGGTTGAAAACCGTTAGGACCAGGTGCTTTGAATGGTTTCATTCCTATAAGAGCCCTCTTAATTTCACATTCTGCGAAAGGGCAAAGATAACACTCCAATCCGGAGCCTCAATATAGGGAAATTGATCGGTCAGCAACTTTTCCCTTGTAAATGGAGCAACTTCCTCTTAGAATAAATTACTCCAAAATTTCATTACCATAGATTTCACACGATCAAGGCATTGAATCTAGTTCCCATCTCCATCTTGCAAGGTCTCAATATGATTTCTTCGTCTTCTCATAATGGTTGGCAGGTGAAAATATCTCGTACGTGTTTTTATCCTCATCACGAATAACCTCAACTCTTGATTTTTGAAACCATAACACCCTTCCTGATCGAGCACATAATCCATTTCACGCCGAAGGGTAGCCTCAAGATTAATAATATGCCTATCTCTCCCCAACGCAAGCTTCTTTTGAATACCTTCAAGCCTTGCCAAAAATTGTGACTTCTTTCAAAATATGTTATGGAAAACTTCTTTGTTCCAATCTGCAAGAAAATCTGCAAACTGCTTGAGAAACGGGATAAGTGGCGCACTATTTTCCCATTTAGCTCTAATAAATTCATCAAATCTTTCATGACTCATCCATGTCGCTTGAAATCGAAAAGGTTTAATAGCAGTAGGAATACGAGCAAAATCATTCGTGCTAATAAGGGTAGGGCAGTGATCACTCTTAGATTTTGGTAAATTTCTTAAAGCTACCTCATCAAAACGAACCCTCCAATCAACATTCACCAATCCATGGTCTAATCTAGCATATTTAAAAGTTTCGGGTTTAGTACCTCTAAACCATGTATTCTCCAAACCCGAACAACCAAGGTCAATAAGTTCATTGTTGGCAATCCACTCCGCAAAGTTACTACAACGCCGCACATCTCTTAGCAAACCACACCATTCCTTTCCTTCATACTACTAGTTTCATTAAAATCTCCAGCCATTAACCATGGCCCATTACAGTTTCTTTTAATTTGCTCTAAAGCTTCCATAATTGCTTCCAAAGAGCAGAATCTGGACTTGTATATATAGCCAAGAACAACCATGGCGCATCACCAATTTTCTTAATTTAAATTCTACAGTAAGGTGTTGAGAATGGCTTCCATATATTCTGTAACAGTTACCAATTCTGCCCTCCAGAATTGCCGAATTCCACCAACAAAGCCTTGACCCTCCACCCTCATTTGACCCGAAAAGCCAATCCTATCACAAATGCTTTAAGCTTGAGCTCCGCTGATATGGGTCTCCACAAGGGCAAGAATAGTGGGATTTTTTATATGAACCAACTCCTTAATGATCGACACTTTATTACCAACTCCTTGCATATTCCAAACCATTATTTTGATCGACATACATATTAAAATTAGAAAATAAAGGATATTGATCATAAACGTTCAAGGAAACATTAGGCAGAAGAGATAAATACGCTTCCATCAGCGCTTTCAGGGGACCCAGCGTCCTGATTGAAATCTGAAACGTAGCCATTAAGTCAAGTGGATTGTGTTCCGGTGACAGGTATGAATTCACTTGAAAAAGCACCATGTTCACCAGGGGATGGCTGGTTACTATCGTCGGACCCTCCATGTTGTAGTCTATGAAGGTGTCGTATGATGGGGGGATTCGAGCTTCCAGCAGGCTCATTGGAACATTGATCGGATTCATGTTGTTGCACACTCAAAGAATCTGAATTGCTATCACTCTCAACAGCTTTGGGTCTCAATGCTGAAGGAGTAACCAAAGCTATTTCATACATATTCTCTTTCCCAAAATACCAGCTTGGAGTAAGGAAAGGAACTTTTTAAGGAAAGAGATTTATTATTACTATCATCTCTTTTTATATATATCTACTTATGAAAGGCTTAAATTATAATCCTTATTTTTGGAAATTAAAGGTATTTCTATGACCTTCCTCCTTATCTTTGTCGACTGGCAAAAATATATTTCCTTAAATATATTTCCTTAAGAAACATCCTATTGTCCATTAACAAATCATTATTGCCATTCGAATTCTTTTCCAGTTGAGAAGAGTCACCAAGATTAATTGTAGCCTTATCTTGATCTTTTCTTAATGGATTTCTTCCACTGCCATATCTTGATCTTTTCCCAAATTCACGGTGCTAATCTTAGGGGAAATATTCCCTGAGATCTTTTCCATATCAGTCTCCTTTGTAGGATTTCTTTGAATAATTTTCTGTTCTTGTTCATTAATATCCTCTACTTCAAGGATATCAAACCTAGAGTCGAACCTGAGGCTTTCTCATTCGTTTTGCCATTATGGTTTCCACTCGAACCTCAAGGCACCCATTGACTTGTCACTTTGGGAGCCTTGGTTACTCCCCGATGATTGACACCATGAACTATGTTCTTCCCTTACTAATTAGCATTCTCCTTTCCAGCTGCCTTCCTTAAAGATCTTTGGACAATCATCCATGCACCATAGGGGTCCTGTTCTTCTGGCCTAGGGGCATTATGCACGATCAAGTCATTCTCAAAAGCATTTGACACTTTTGCTTCATTAGAATTTAACTCAAAAGTATCACATTGATCATCTTTACGTCACAATTTACCATACTTGAAACATATGAGTCTCAACCCTTCATTTCGATCCTCCAAATGCGACCGTTCTATCTGAACTTAGCAAGTAATGGCTTGGTAAGGTCAACCTCTATACTGAACCTAACAAATTGCCTTATGTTCTTGGACTCGGTGTGTTTGTCAATTTGAATCACTCAACCTATCTTAGATCCAATTTTATGCAAGAAACTGTTATCAAAATATTCCACCGATAAATTTGGAATTCTTACCCACGCCGTCAATTTCTTAATCGGTTCTTCATCAAGAATGAAGTTTGGAACCCATTTGCGGATAGTTAAATAGGTATCCCCTATAATCCAAGGACCCTGAGTCAAGACATAGTCATAATTATCCATGTTATTGAAGCGGACAATGTAATATGCACACCCCACATCAGTCAGCGCAATGTCTCCCTTCAGGCTCCATTTCAAGCGCAATCTTCTTATTCACTTCATACCTTAATTTTTTGTCAAAAAGCTTAATAACAAGTGCATTTTTCCATGGCAGACGAAGTCTTCTCTTCTCCTTCTTTGAGAGAAGGACAGTCGGACATTTCTCATCATCAGGGATTTCATCATCCGAGATTTCCTCATCTCCACCAGAGTACTCATCATACAAAGGGTTCAAAGTTCCTAAAAAGCCTTTTGTTGCTTTCCAATACAAGGAATTCTGGTGGACAACCTTCCCTATTTCCTCAGTTCCCATAGCCATTTCTTCATTTTCACCTACGTTTCTTGAATTCTAATGTACCAAACTATCATTACCCCTCTTGAATTTCTTATTTGACCTTTGAAGAAGGTCATCATTTTCTTCACTCGACAACCCTAGTTGTTCTCTCTCTGCACTCAGCATTAACTATTTGCTTATTTTAACCTTCTATCAATAAAGAAAAACAATTTGTTTTAAATTAATAAATTACTCTGTACATTCATTTGCACTGTTAATAATAACATCAATTTCACTAAATGCCATTGAGTTTTTTTAAATATTCACTAAATGCCATGAATTTTTCTTAAACTCACTAAATGTCGCCAAGCTTTTAAAAAATTCAGCGAATGTCATTAATGACTAACGGTCGTGAACTCTGTAAGTCATTAGGATTAAATCATGACACGTGTCATAATATAGTTGGTTCATTTTAATTATTTGGTTTATAATTAATAATACTATAGTGCATCCGTGCTAACGCAAGAGATAAACGTGTCATGTATAGTTAGAATGAAGAAAATGGTGATAGTGAAAGTTATAGTTTTTTTTTTTGGCAATAACCTGCAAATGACTTCCTTTTTTTAAAAAATTAAAAAAAAAAAGATTGGAGTTTTAGAGGAAATTGGTGAGAAGTTAAAAAAAACACTCGTAAATTATAGAAAAAATTGCCACCATTAATCTCAACTTTGCTCCGTCCGTCGATATTAATCCCAAGTTCAGTTTATTCCCTATCACTTCTAACTTTGCACCCTATTAATTTTTTATCATCTTCATATGACTTGCAATTAGTTAATCAGGTTTTGTAAGTTAGATTTTTTTTAATATTTAATTGGTTGAAAAAAAGAGAAAATAAAGACAAAAAGAAAAATGTAAAAAAAAAAAAACCCCCTAAAACTAACCCAACTAACACACCACCACCACCAACAGCACAGCGCAGCCCGGCTCCTACCCCACCTCTGATGCACATGCCCTCCTTTCCTAGCCCATGACTATTGGAAAACCTATCCCAACCCTAAACAGTCGTTTCCCCACCAAAAAACAACCCCCTCTCCCCAAAAACGACCTCCAAAATAGGCCACAAATTGGCGAAATCGGCCGATGTTGGGGCTCAATGGTTGATTTCAACCCTTTACTGGCCGATTTTGGCCATTAGTGGCCATTTCGTTTTAGGGAAAGGGGTTTCATTTTGGACGGTTTAGGGCTGTGGGACATGGAGATGGGTGGATTTTGATGGTCGTGGCCGGGAAAGGGGATGAGTTGCGTTGTTCAGGGCTGGAAAGAGCGGGAGAGGGGATGGGTAACCACCAACTAGTCTAGTAGTAAAAGGAGCGGGAGAGTGGTGGCTGCAAGTGCAACATCAGATCTAGTAGCAGCCAGCAATAGTTGCAGTAACCGCCACCACTAGAGCAACAGAAGGAACGGAGAATGGTGGATTTTTAATGGATTTCATGGTACTCGAAGGAGAAAAGGGAGGTGGTCGGGGAAGCGCCAACACCGGGGGAGAGGAAGGATTCTGACGGCTGCCGGCGCTAGGGGGGAAGAGGTTAGGGTGGTCGCGGTGGCAACGAGCTGGGCATGGGTGGTTTTTTGGTTTTTTTGTTTGTTTTATAAAAAAATTTAAATTTTTGTTTAAATCAAATTATACGCCGACAAGTGTGTTGTAACCTGTTATATTAGGTTGGATGATCAGTTGGGGGTGATAAAAATTAATAGGGTGCAAATTTGAGAGTGATAGGGAATAAACAGAAGTTGAGATTAATATCGACGGATGAAGCAAAGTTGGGAATGATGGTGGCAATTTTTCCTAAATTATATATAAGATAAACATTTTTTACTACAACGATATTATTACCATAATAGGAAAGTACAGTACAATAATGGAACTAACACGTTTCAAAAGTATACCACTAAAAAAAATACAATGAGTCACACTTTGAAAAATAATTAAATTAGAATAGATTATGATAACTTAAGAAGTTATAATTAAACACAAACCACTAATAATTTTAAACAAAGCACTCCGGGAATATAATATGATATCAACCAGAAAACATCTTCTGGTTAGTTCATGACTTCATGCAACAGCAAATCGAGCGTTGCATGAAAATAAGCAATCATTTGATCAGTACAAACCAATGTATAAATTAGCGATAACCAAACATCAATTGAATGAACAAAAATCGAATTAAAAATAGTACTAGTAATTGTTATATTGAAATCGGTGGATAGCACAAAAATTTGCAATTTCCACCTCAACCATATATCTTTTGCTTGGTGTATGCACGACGTAAGAATTAGTTAATCCCATAGTGAGTCGTCCGGAACTTCATCTTCCCAACCTCGAACCGCTTCAAAATCATTGTTATAGAAGAAAGAGTCATCGATCATTTGAGTGTCTGTCATGGTAGACCACATTTGTGGTGACTCCAAGGGAGACTCGTTGATAGCTTGAATTTGCATAGGCGACAACCCAACCCTCATTGGGGACGAGGAGGAGGCATACGAGGGTTGGGCAGTCGCCTGTGCAGCCTGCATGTTATAGCGGTTTATACAACCCCTTGCTTGCAGGGCGGCTGCATCCTGAGCCGCCCTGCGAATATCCTCTGCTCTAGAGCTGGCAGGACAAGGTAACTCATCTGCCAGCTCTGGAAAGTTGAGGACAGCACCACGCCCTCTGAGATGAAATGCAGCTACGTCGTATGCAATGGCTGCCATCTCTTGGGTGTCGAAACTCCCCAACCATATCCTCGTCTTCTTCCCTGGCTCGCGTATCTCTGTCACCCACTTACCCCATTTCCTTTTCCTTACTCCCCTGTATTGTGAAGCAATGCCACCTCTCGATCGAACATAAGAGTTGCTATCTTCCATAAAAAGTAATTAGTTTTTAGACTAACTTTTATTATACAAATTATCAACATATAAAACAATGACACGAACTCATATATATATAGAGAGAGAGATCCATACATACATCGTTACTCAAGCTTTTGTAAAATGATCATCTTAGTCAGTGGAGCTTAAATGTGGGGCACTAATTAATCTATGTACCTCTAACAATTACAGACTGACCTTCCTAGCAATTGCAGGTTTAGTATGTCATTTTAGCAGATTATTTTTTTTCAACATTGGGTTATAGATGTATGGCATTCTTCTGGCAACCAATTGGACATTGACGTCGAAAAATATCTTTGATTTTTAGTGTTCTATACATGTTAAAGGGTTAAAAATGTACAAATGCATGAATCATAACAAAGATTAAGATATATTAGTGAGTCTTATGAACTTTTGAAGCACCAAGAACATGGGAATAAAAAAGAAAATAAGGTATCCTGTTGAAGACGCGGTTTAATCATAAGTGGCGGAAGAGGAACAAAGCTTGGACCTACTAAATACTAATCCATTAATAAACTAGTTACTACTCCGTACTCACTAGTATACCATATTCATATCCTACTTGTGTGGGCCATAAGTTATCTAGTCAAGTTAAATAGAAGAACAATGTATCAATAATCCCAAAAAGTTTCTCTTTTCAAAGCTGATACTTTGATGTAATGTTTTTTTTATCCCCTGATATCAAATTCTCCCTCCGTCTCTCTTTTACATTTCTATTTCTAAAATTACATGAGAATTAAGAAACTTTGAATAAAACAAAGTACAATGGGAATCACAAAACATTTATTGATGTCTTTGAATAAAACAAAGATTGAATAATATTTAATGATACATATGTCATCAATCATTTGAAAAGAAAAATGAGCAATAACATTTTTTTGGTGAAAAATAAAAGGACCAATTATATTCATCTAAAGTGATGTACATGGATTCTAAATTTTTTAAAGGCAATAATAAGAATGAGAATGAGAAAATAACAATGAGAAAATAGAGAAAGCATTAATTACAAAACAGAAAAATAAGGATAATTTGGAATATTTGGCAAAAATTTACTTACTAAAACGAAAAGTAAGAATGTAATTTTGAAATACCCAAAAAGGAAAACAGAAATGTAAATAAGGGACGGAGGGTGTACATTTTTATTTTTTTTTTACATCAAATATCAAATACTTTAAGTCTTTAACCAATTCAACTTAAATTAGTAGAATTTTACATGTAAATATGTAATATTGGGTGTTATCTCTGCTATCCCTAATTATGAGAGAGAGTGTATATTTCCAATGTAGATATAATACAGTAGTATAATCAGGGGCAGAATTATATATAATGTTATTAAAAAAAAAAAAAAAAAAAAAAGCAGAATTAGTAGATAAATATTATTTGAGACAATATAAAATGTTTTGTGCGTAGCTCAGTTGGATAGAATAGTGTAGAGTTGGGCAGCAGGTCTCGGCCTAAGTTCGAATCTACCAAGACACATTTTAAGTGTTTTTTTTTTTTTTTTTTTTTTTTTTTTTTTTTTTTTTTTTTACTTTTTTTTGTCTTTTTTCCCCTATCCTTGGTAGCCAATCATGCCATCCTCAGTAGTCTTCTCAATAAAATGAACAACCTAACTTAGAAAATAGCCAAAAAAAAAAAAACATGTAAATGTCGTGATTTAAATTTTTTTTTATTTTTATTTTTTATTTTTATGTTTCATCTCTTATCTCTTTGAGCACATGTAAATACGTTGATTTAAGTTATTTTTTTTCTTCAAAACAAAAATCATAAAATAAGAATCTATAAGAAACAAAATTTTATGTTTCAAAATTTCTTTCACAAGCAGATGCCGTGAATCAGTTCCAGATTTAATTGCTAAATGTAAACATTGTTGCCTGAAAGTAAGGAGCCATAACTTCAAACCAGTCCCGGAGTCACTAAGAGGCTAATATGAATACTTAAACATCAATCCCTGTTCCAAATGAGCCAGTTTAAACTTTAAATTTATGAATTATTGTATATGATCATTTTATTTCGCAATTTTACTAAAATTTGAACTCATTTTATTGTGTACTTGTGTATTGGTATTTATTTGAACACTCTATTTTATACTTGAATACTCGATTTATATCCGTGCATTCGGACATCGGGTGTTTGATGAAGTTCGAACCCCCTAGGTACAATTCCTGGATCCGCCACTGAGTATAATTAAAATTATTATATATCTATTAATTATTACTAAAACAAAATATTGCTGACATCATCTCTTCTCAAAACTGTATATGTGTCGCTTTCTTATAAAAAAATTCCCACTTAAAACCATTGATGATGTCATTTTTTTGTGATAGTTTGTTTTTTTTTTTAAGGGATTTTTTCCCCTTTTATGTGATACTTCGTAAACAAGCTAAGTAAGTTCTTTCAACGACTTTAATATAGAAAATCAAAGTATCGTAAATTGAATAGCAACTAAGATCTATCATTCTCTCTCTTCAATTTCTTAACACTAATATTCAAACATCCAAAAATTTCCTAAAATATTCAAACTGTATTTTATTTAAGAAATCTCTTTTATATTAGTATATACGAGTTCTATACTAATTTTTTTTTATTAAAACCGTGCATCACACGGGGATAATCTAGTGCATATATATTTGTGAGGTTTTGGGCGGGATTCTAACTTTCTAGGGGGGTTGGTTATTTAAATAAAAAAATCCCTGATTTAGTATAGAGTTATAGTTAACGGATCATCTCAACCAAAACTTAAGCTGATAATTAAGGCTCGGTTATATAATTTATACTCCATCACACCTCTTCACACAATAATAGCCCGTAGGGATTGAAATGTGGATGGAGCATGGGCCCTTCTCATGCCGACTTTGATATCATGTTAACGGATCATTTTAACCAAAAGGTTAAACTGATGGCTAAAGCCCAAGAATATATTTTATACTAATAAGTCTTGGCTGCACTCTAGTGCAGCTAGGATAGCTGCAACGGGTCATGTAATATGAACATTTAGTAAAAAAATATGAACACGTAAAAAAATGAACATTTATTAATATAATAATGGACACGTAAAATAAAAAAGAACATTTAGCATTAAAAAGTGAACATGTTAAATTATTTAGTATACTAAGGCCCTGTTTGATTCACCTTAATTTTGCTGAACTAAAATTATTTTTACTGAACTGAACTTATTTTTACTGAACTGAACTTAATTTTACTGAACTGAAATTATTTTTACTGAATTTAAATTATTTTTACTGAACTTAAATTATTTTTACTGATTTTCTATTATAATTCTTCTTCAAGAAAATTGAATTTTACTCAACTGAACTTATTTTTACTGAACTGAAATTATTTTTACTAAACTGAAATTAATTTTACCGAACTGAAATTATTTTTACTGAACTGAAATTATTTTTACTTAATATTATTTTTTTAAGGTGAAGAGAACAGGGCCTAAAAGTGAACATGATTATCATGTAATCATAAAATTGATGAGCCATGACCTTAAAGATGCCTCCGCCCTCACTACCCCTCTTTCAGTCGTCGTGGCCACGTGACGGTGGTTCGTCTATCCAGCCTCGGCTGGCCCTCCAAAAATTGATTCTTTTTCTTTTTTTGTTTTTTTTAGATTAATCTAATTAAACCACTTTTGTAAAATTAGATTAAATTTGGTCTTTTGAATTAAAACACAACATTTACGCCTAATTCAATTTTGAAATCAAATTCATAATTCAATTTCAAATCTAGGATTTTTCACAAAATTAATTCAAATTTAATTTAACTCTTAAATCAAATTATTGATTATACAAAAAATCATATTTTATGTAACAAATCAATTTAATTAAATTTATGAAGCATAAATATTCAAAAATTATCAAAATTAAGCACAAAATTAAAATTTAGGGCTTTATTTCAATCACAATTTTCGAAAATTCTAGGGCTTAAATCGGATTTTGCTAGAATAATTGAGCAATTTAAATCATATTCAAACAATTCCAAAAATTAAATCTCATTTAATATAAAGATTGAACCATAATTAAATTATTCTCCCTCCTAATTGAATTAAAATTGTGGACTATCAAAGAATTAATATTCAATATATGTACATGCATAGGCTAACTGATACCATTTTAGGAGTTTATAGGTATGATTGCAGAAAACATGAATCATATTCATATAGCACCTAATCCCAAGATCATGCATAACACATAAAGAATTAGAATTAATACCTTTGTAGAGTGATTCCACATATGATCGAGCTAGAACAATAAGGAGAATAAGAACCCCGCGTGTGATTCCTCTACTTGGTCCATGGGTACAGATTAAAGGGAGAAGAGAGATACAAACTAACCACAAACCACCACGAACAAGCACCACACACGCCACCAAGGTGGCCGGCCGTACAGACGTGAAGGGGAGGAGAGAGAGTTGTGTATCTGAGGAGAGAGAGATGGATTAGGGTTTGGAATACTGGTTGCCTTGTTTCACAATTGACTGACTGTTAATTGTGACTTATGTCAACCCTAGGCATGGATCTTATTTATAGATCATATCTCTAAATAAGAGCCCATGTCAATCCCAAACTGTTTAGGGTAAAAATTACCCCAAAAACGTGGTTCAATCCCGTAGTGACACGTGGCCCAGTCAAAGGGCGACACGTGTCCCTATGGGAAGATGACGCGTGTTAGATGCCCTAAAGAGCACCTGAAATCAACAAGAGAAAGAGCCTTTATTACATCAGGGCCCAAATCCCGAGGAAAGTCATTGAAAGCCGCAAAGCGGCGCCCCCATGCGACACGTGGCACTCTCTGATTGCGGAGCCAATCATGTCACGGAATTTTAGGGTACAAACCCTAAAGGGGCACACACTCCCACCCCTATAAATACCCCACTCATTTATGATGGGAGGGGTGGATGCTGACATAACCTTAAAAAGAGCATTAAAGAGCTCCAACTTCTCTCTACTTTCTCTCTCTAAACTTTCCGTTTCCCCTTCTCTAACTTGATCGTCGGAGGCGAATATTCCGGTAAAGGAATATTCGTTCATTTTGCAGGTGTCCGTGTCTCATTGCTTGAAGAGCGCGACCAGTATCCGAGGAGATAAAAAAAAACCCCGAAACACAAACTCCTAAGCCTAGTCAAAAACCTCTAGCCCAACACTCCATGTGGTATGTCATAATCTCATGTGACCCATTAATGGGTCTCTTACTTGTTTAATCCAATACCCTTGTTGTGTGACCTTATAGGATCCATTCTATTGGGCTTTGGACAATTTAACTAGCCCAAATATCATTTGTCATATCTAGCACCAAACAACGACGACCCAAAAGAACGAATTTATTATCTCCATAATAGTGATCCTTGATATATCTAGTAGTTGCACTTATCGAAGACAGAACTCCTTCACTCTTCCCCTTCCCTAACTCCTAGCGACCCACCTCGACAGCCACCCGACCCTCCTACCTTTCCCGCTTATCGCCGCTGCAACCCCCCTCCCTAAACCCTCACGCTTCTTCTCCCTCTTCCTTGTTCTCCTTGACTCGCTCTCTCCCCCCTCCCCCCTCTTTTTCACCCTCTTTTTCACCCCCCCTCTTTTTCACCCTCGCCGCTGCTGCGTCGCCGATCTGGTAAGGGGGAGGGTTGCAGCAGGGGTTTGGTAAAGGGGAAAGGGAGAAAGGTCGGCCGACGATTCAGGGCGGCTCGGTTTGGGGGGTTCTGCCATGGGAAGGGGAAAGGGAAAGGGAGATGGTGGCTGGCTGGTGGAGTGATGGTAGGGATGGTGGTTTAAGTTTTTATTTTTGTTGGTGGTAGGGAACTTGGGATGGATGGTGGTTTAAGTTTTTTTTTTATTAATTTAATTATTTAATGAATAAGGGCCTGTTCCGATTGACTGAACTCAGCTGAACTGAACTGAATTGAACTGAGCTGAACTTATTAATTAGTGATTTTTAACTACGGATTAGTGATCTTTGATTATTTATTGATTATTTATTACTATACATATGTGTATATACAAATGTACATATTATTATTATTAATATTATTATTAATAATAATAATAATAATAATAATAATAATAATATTTATTGATTATTATTATTATTATTATTTATTGATTATTATTATTATTATTATTATTTATTACTTATTGATTATTATTATTATTATTATTATTATTATTATTATTATTATTATTATTATTATTATTATTGTTGTTGTTGTTGTTGTTGTTGTTGTCGTTATAATAAGAGTTTAAAAGAATGAAATTTGGCTTTATATCATTAGCAATATCATTAGACGTAAATTAAGAGTTGAACTGAATTGAACTGAACTGAACTGAATTTCAACGGAAGAGAACAGGCCCTAAGTGAGAGTTAGAGGGTCATTAGGAAAAAATTAGAGCTTAATGAAGTGAATTAGAGGCACAGGTTGTCTTCACCAAAAATTGATCTTTGGGTTTTCTTTTGCCAAAAAGCTTTTAAAAGATTTATTTCGCAAAATGGTCTATTTAAGAGGGTTTTTTTTTTGACAAATTTGCCTAAGCTTTTTCATCAGTTTCGTAGTTTCCGTCATCGAATCCGCCGTCAACCGTCGTTTAACCGCCCTCAAGCAATGAACACCAATCGACAAGAAATGGGACAATTTTGATTAATTTATGATTGTTTTATGCAATATAATTGATGTGAATTTTTGTTTTGATTTTAATTTTGATCTAAAAAAGAGGAGCAGAGGAGAGAAAAGATTAGGAAGAGAAGAAGAAGAAGAGAGAAAGAGAAAAGGAGAGCAGCTGCACTAATAAACTATTGGGTGCGAGTGCCCGCACCCAATATTTTGCGTAAATTTTTTTATCAAAATCTCATATATTGGTTCAAAAAGTTAAGCATCGCTAGGGGATTACCTAGTTGAAAATAAAATATCCTTCCTCCCCTTTCTTTTCCCTCCCATCCTTTCTCTTTATTTACTAATATTGAACCAAATAAAACTTTTAGGTTTTTTTTTTTTTTTGACAGAAATTAAATAAAGAATATTATCTTAACTTAATAGATAGTCATACGACATCTACAACAATAATAAAGATTTGTAAACCACATATCTAGAGAAAATAAAACTTTTAGGTTAGATTAGAGAGCAGTAAAAAAAACATTGTTCTTTTCATCTCAAGTTAATAATAATTACTAAAATAAGTTTAGCTCTTCAACCGAGTAAAATAAGTTAATTTCAGCTAAAATATGTTTAGTTATGTAAAAATAAGGTGAAGAGAATAGTTCTTACTGAATTAAACTTATTTAATTGAAATTAAGTTTTTTTGTCGAATTCAAATTGTTTTTTACTACTAAATTTAAATTTTTTATACTTTTTTCTTTTTTTTTTGAAAACATTTATACTTGTTAAAACTTATTATTACTTATTGTTCTTTCTATTTCAAGTTAAAAACAACTTTACTCTTATTAGTATTCACTCTTACTAATAATTAATTAATAATTAAGAATTTTTTTAGGCAGTGTAATAGTATAGAATTAAAAATGACCGTTTAGTCATACATGCTTGTGTCTTGTGAGGAGAATCTAGCTCACCGACAATGGTCTTAATCGATCATCCATGAAAATTAGTTAATATTAAAGCATGCTAAGTGTACTTTAATATGCATTAAAGTCAGCAACACAAACACCAACTACTAAACTATGATATACAAGTAGAAAGTAAAATTCGGAAATAGTAAGAAAAGAAGATAAGTTGAACCAACACAAACGTTATGAATTAGAACTTGAGGAAACCAGCTGGATCACAAATAAAGAAGAAAGAAGCAATGGACATTTGACTAAATCAATTAATTAAGGTTTTGATTATGAAATCTCATCATAACTTAAGTCAACATTTTTTCCTAGATTTTTATTCTTTTACACCAACTTATTATATTGTAGATTGCCGGTGCAACAAGTCTTCCGTCATTATACCTTTTTTTCTTTTTTTTTTTACACCTTTTTTTTTACACCGGAAAAAGCATATACAAATTAAGACTATTTCTCATCTCTAGCGATATTTGTTAGATTTTGAGTAGCCTTGCACAAGAAACAACTACTACTACACCACTTCAATTTAGAAATACAAATAAATAAACTAAAATTATGCTTCTTCTTTGGATGGTCGGAGAAATTTGCTGATGTACCACCTTTCCTCTTCATACCTAGATGAAAATTTAATTTTATAATAGAATAGTCATGGTTAGAATGCAAGCTCTTGCTTTCACTTGGGCTTTGAGGAAATAGGAAAATACTTCACTTGGGCCATGGTCCAAAACGGAAAAGGCATGATATGAGGACCAATTGGTATTACATGCCACCAGGCCCAATCTCCTGCCCAGCCCAAAGGTATCTGCGCCCAATAGAAGCCTGCGCCCAATATAAAGAAGCCCAGCCTTTTTTTTTATGTTTTTTCACCATTGAATTTTGATATTCTCTTTATTATTTGAAAATCTAAATTAAAACTATAAACAACCATTTTCGATTTTAATCTCTCTTTTTTTTTTGGATATTATTTTTTGTTTTCCTCATTAACAATTTTTATTTTTATTTATTTTTTTTTTTTTTTTTTTTACTAGAAGTTCTAAAATTTTCTACAAAAAAATGGGAAAAACTCTACTTTCTCTATCCACTTTAATATAAAGTATCCTGTATTTTGTCAAAAAATGAAAATTTGTTTTCTTTTTTTTTGAGCTTTTTAACCAATTTTGGTGGATTGTGCAATAAAATTAGCAAATATGATGTTAATCGTTCCATATCCCTCATATTTTTGTTCATATATTTCATGTTTGATGTTCATATAAGTTGTCTTTTATGTCCATATATATGTGATGTATGAAGCAATAATTTGTGTATAAATTTTATCAAGTATTTAGTATGAATAATAATTTATTTGGATGTTGTGTATTTCCTCTTTTGTTGTTTAATATTTATTTATAGACGAACTATTGAACACCTTAAAGAAACTTTTGAATAACCCCCAAAAGCCCCAATAAATTTATGATAAGCTCCCAGAATTTTCTGATAAGCCACTAGAAAACACTGAACCAACCTAAAAAAACCTCTGAACCCCCTAGAAAAATTTCTGAACCCCAATTACAAACCACATAACGCCCTTCAAAAACATTTTAACCACCTTCAAAAACTTTTGAACTCTAACCACAAACCATTGAACACCTTACCAAAAACCTATGAACCCCCTACAAAAACTTCTGAACCCCAACCACAAACAACTAAACAACCTACATAAACTTTTGAACTCCAACCACAAACCACTAAACACCCTACAAAAACCTCTAAATCCCCTACAAAAATTTTTGAGCCCCAACCACAAACAACTGAATACCCTACAACTTCTGAAACCTAACCACAAACCACTGAACACCCTACAAAAAATTCTGAACTCCAACCACAAACCACTGAAGACCTTATAAAAACTTTTGAATCCCAACCACAAACCACTAAACACCTACAAAAACCTCTGAACCCCCTACAAAAACTTCTGAATCCCAATCACAAACCACTGAACACCCTACAAAAACCTCTTAACCCCGTATAAAAACTTCTGAACTCCAACCACAAGCCACTGAATACCCTACAAAAATCTCTGAACCCCCTAGAAAAATTTCTAAACCCCAACCACAAACTACTGAACATCCTTCAAAAACTTCTGCACGTCAAAATACTACTCAGAATGTTGCTTGCCCTTTAGACTTTCCTTACAAACAACTTCATATGTTATAACTGCAATAAACAAACACAATTCATAATAACCATTACTGGAGTTCAAAAATAAAACAACAAAGTTCAAATACAGGAAAAAAATATTCATAATTACGTTTATAATTATTTTCTAAAAAGCATATATACATAGTCAGAGATTTATGTAAAACGGAAAGGTTCATTAAAGTAACCTAAATGTTCATAAAAATATAGAAACTATGTTCATAATATGATAATACTAATAACAATTTTGATAATATATACAATGAAAAGTGCGTTACTCGAATTATATGAACAAAATGTTCAAAAACATGATATAAACAAATTATATTCGATCATAAAATACAAATTAAAACATCAATTCACCAATTAAATAATAAATGAAACTAAAAATCATCAAAAAAAAAAAAAAAAAAAAGCAATTACAATCAAGAATCAAATTCAACACATACTTTCAGTCACACTTTCAGTAGCTTAATTAACATTAAATATCAAATTAATCAATTGAATAATATATATGAATATCTTTGTAATTGATCACATAAATTCTACACTAAGTAATCATATGAACCGAATGTTTAGAATCATATTAAACGAATTCTGCAGTAAGTAATCAAAATCTAATCACTAATTTCAGCAAATTAATTAAAATTAATCAAACATTTGATCAATTCATCAATTAATCAATTGAATAATATGAAATTAAAACTAATTAAACCTAAAAATTAAACAATCAGTTCAAATCATCATTCAAAAATCAATAACAAAATGAAAAATCAATAACTAGCATCAACAACAAAAAACCTAATTAGTGATAATTATCAAATAAAATAAGAAATGTAACTTACAGTGTTGAGGTTGGCGATGAACAACAATGATGAACAAATTCAATAAAGAAACAGAGGAATCAACAATGGTGAAAAATTGAGGAGAGAGAAAATTGAGGAGAGAGAAATTATGGATGATGATTAAAAAAAGAAGAAGAAGAGAATTGAAAAGAGGGAATTGAGAAATTAGGAAATAATTGAAAGAGGGAAGATCAGTGAAATTAAATAACAGAAGAAAAACATTGAGAATTTGAAAGAAGAAAACTACAACTAGCAAACACGTGGCGTTAATCTAATGGTGGACCACATAGAGTAAGGTGGACCAATGGTCCACCTTATAATTTGCGCATGAGGACATCACTTGGGCTTTGAGGAAATAGGAAAATATTTCACTTGGGCCATCGTCCAAAACGAAAAAAGCATGACATGAGGACAACATGCATTATGCGTGTAGCGATAGTGTATGTGATACTATGGCTATCTAGATCACAATACTACGTATTTTTGGAGAAGACCAACAAGGAAGGCACGAGCCATCATGACAAAAAACACTCTAGAGTTAACTTTAATTTAGGAACACATAACAGCGGCATAGGGATGTCAATGTCAATGCACCGGTGCATTCATTAACAAGCTCGGTCAAAACCTGTTTGTTAAGAAATAAATGAGCTCGAGCAATCTTGTTTGGCAAGCGAGCTTAGCTCGAAGAACTATGTGTTCGACTCATTTGGGCTTGTTAGTTAATATCTTGTTCATATACTCATTTGTATTAGTTTATAAGCTCGTTTATAGCTTGTTCAAGCTCCAATATATGGAGTATATATTTTATATTTTGTATATTACAATCTAAAATTAAGGCTATAAATAATCAATACTCTATAATATTTATATATACTCAAATCTATATCTATACTTCGTATTTAAAAAAGCAAACCAAAAAAAGACGTATGTCATCATTCTATTACACTTCCCTATCATCATCTTCAACTCAATGTGCCACATGTCGTTTTATATTTTTTATTTTTAATTATACAAATCTTCTTAACTCTTTCATTAAACACTTTATCTTCATCTGCCCTCTTTAATTCAACCTTTTTATTTTCTCTCTTTGATTTTAGTCCCTCCATCTTCTTTCTATTAAGTCTCATTTTAAGTTACAGTCCCAAAATTTTTATTTCTTTATTTATGTTTTCATTTACATATCACACTCATAATTATTTATTGGTATTTTCTCACTCATCTCTCAATGCAATTTTCTATGAACAAGTCGTGCATTGCACGGGCCAGAAGGCTAGTTAGCATCAAAACAACAAACCTATTTATGCATTACAAAGTTTTATATGCGGCTGACCGCACCGTATGGCCAGCCACAATTTTTTTTCTCTCTCTTCTCTCCTCCATTTTTTTATCCTTGAAGCACCGTCTTCATGCTCCAACCCAGATCGTCGTCGACTTCCTTCTCCAACCCAGATCGTCATCGACTTCCTTCTACCTAGCTCGTGATCGTCATGAAGCTCTTCAACTCCGTCGCCGAAAAATAACTTAGAGGTTTTTAAGGCCAAATTCGGCCATGAAAACTCTAGATCTAGTGTTTTCATAGTCGAATTTGACCTTTTTAGCCTATTTGAAGCCATTGTTAATAATTAAGGTATTTGTTAGATTTTTTTATTTTTTTTTTCCGGTTTGGTTGTGTTTTGGTCGAATTTTGGTTTGTTGCTGCGAGTGGTGGTTAGGGTGGGTTGGATTTGGGTATGTTGCTGCGCGTGGTGGTTAAGGTGGATTGGATTTGGGTTTGTTGCTGCGCGTGGTGGTTAGGGTAGGTTGGGTTGGTTTTGGGTGTGGGTTCGAGTTTGGTCAGTGTTAGGGTGGATGCGTATCGGGGCTAGGTGTGGGTTGCTGGGCGTGGTTGGTGGTTAGAGTGGGTTTTGGGATCGGATTTGGTGGCAGCAACGTGGTTTCTGGTGGTTAGGGTGGGTTTTGGATGTGGGTTCGAGTTCAGGTTAGGTCAGTGTTAGGTTGGGTGGATCAGGGTTAAGGGCTAGTGGCGTTGGGGCTGGTGGCGTGGGGTAGTGAGTACGAGAGATGGTGGTGGTGTGGTGGAGTTTAAGGCTTTGATGTGGTGTAGGATTAGGGGTTACTTACTTGGTTAGGGGTTACTAGGGGGGTTACTAGGTCCGGTCAGGGGTTACTAGGGGAGTTACTAGGTCCGATCAAGGGTAACTTGGTACGATCAGGGGTTACTTTGGTGGTTATTGGGGTAAGTAGGGTTACCTGAGGGGTTACTTGGGGGGTTACTTGAGGAGTTACTTAGGGGATTACTTAAGTGGGGTTACTTAAGGGGTTACTTTTAGGGCACCGTACGGCCAACCGCACCAGAATCGCACTGTTTATGCTTATTTTTCTTAATTGTCTTAAAGCCCTAAATTATTTTCTTATACTTGTATTTTATTTCTTGATTATAAACACTTATAATTCCTCACATAAGTGGTTCATATATATGTTAAGATCTTGCTCATTTAGTAAGGCTCGTTTTACAAAAAAGATCATTTATATTGATTTTTCCTCTTCAAAAGCCCGAGCTTCGAATAAATTGATCTATAATCATCAATGTTGCAATTAAAAAATGGAGGAAATATGTAACTTAAACACTAAATAATTATTAAATATAAACTTTCATACATTATGCTACCTACATAATTTTTAGTTGGCATATTCTTATAGAAAATTATAATTTTTACCTAAAAAAAAACAATAAAATATTTTTACCACCAAAACTTCTCAAAGCTTTACTTTACCATTAAAAAAAAATGTTATTCACCACCTGCCGTAAAAAAAAATTAAATTTAACTAAATTAAAATAAATTCTTCGATTTTTGTGACAAAGACATGCTCTCTAAGGGTTTTGGGGGTCATTTTTTTTTGTTATGGGCCCGATTTGGGACAATCAGTGGTTCATGG
Source organism: Chenopodium quinoa (assembly GCF_001683475.1). NCBI lineage: Eukaryota > Viridiplantae > Streptophyta > Magnoliopsida > Caryophyllales > Amaranthaceae > Chenopodium > Chenopodium quinoa. The sequence continues at coordinate 1,462,248 of NW_018744955.1, read as the reverse complement.
AGGCGAATGTACCATGCGCATGGTACATCCGTTCAAAAAAAAAAAAGCGAAAATAATATTGTATAAAAATGTAAAGAACATTTAATTAAAGTGAAAAGAACATTTAATTAAAGCGAAAAGAACATGGTATACAATTGTAAAGAATATATATCTAAAGTAAAAATAACATTTTGTTAAAATGTAATGAACGTGATAAAAGAACATAAGACATAAAAAAGAACAAAAAACTATTAATAACAAAGAACATAACACTATTTTATTTATAAAAAAAAAAAAAAAAAAAAAAAAAAAAAAAAACTGTTAAATAATATTCTTTATCTCCATGTTATTTGATTGTGAGTATAATGTGTTTTTATTTATGACATAATATTCATTGTTTACTCTGAAATGTTCTTCAAATTTTGTCTTTAGATTATGGTGGGTGGATATAAATAATGTTCATTACATAATATTATCATGTTTATTATTAATATTATGGATGTTCTTTAGATGTACAAAAAGAACATTTGTTATATGTTCTTTACAAAAGCAATTATATGTTCATTCCGCCTTTTATAAAAAATATGGATGTACCAAACATGGTACATCCGCCTCCACAAAGAAAATTTCAGATTTGAGGCTGAAATTGACAAAAAAATCACAAATGTCTCATTTTTACTACAAAAAATATCTTTACTGCGCAAAACGAGACATTTGCAATTTATTTTGTCAATTTTGACCTCAAATTGGTCCCAAGGAACCAAAATGACCCCCAAAACCTCTAAAAAACATGTTTTTAGCACAAAAATCGAAGAATATTTTTTTAAAAACCGCTATATTTAATTTAACGGTTGTCATGAACGCAGGTGCTGTAAAAACAATTTTTAGAAATTTTTTGTGGTAAAATAAAAATTTGATAAGTTTTGGTGGTAAAAAACAATTATGTGTGTGTGTGTGTGTGTTTTTGTGATTAAAGTAAAAAAAAATACTTTCCTTATCACATTTGCTAACTCACAATTTTAACAATTAATATATCTAATATCAACATTGTAAATAAATTAAAAAGTGGATATTAATACAATTTACATGAGGACGATTCAAACAAGATCCCACATGATAATGTTTTGTCGTAATTATAAATCATAAAAACTACTGAAAGTGTAGATAGAAGTCAAATATTTAACTGGAAAACGATTAACGAAATTAATTTTGGGATTAAAGATTTTTTTTTTTTTTTTTTTTTACAAGAAGAAAGGATTTCATTAATTAAAAATTGTTAAACGTCACTTACAAACAATTCCTAAAATTTTTTAAAAACCAACAAAAATACAACACCTTAGAACTAATTACATCAAAGATTCGATCAACAATTGTCTTAACAAAAAACTTCATCTAGCACTAATTAGGCTTGCAATCTATTGAGCATAGTCGTTTGGGCGAAACCACTCATATGGTCCTCCAAATACTAACAGTGATTATAAAACTCTAGATTTTCAATCCTCGCCAATCGAACAAACGGCTAAATAAACCACAAAAGAGAAAACATCGTATCAAGGATGAGATCAATTTATTAAAAGCAGTTAGTTAAATTTTAATTTTTTTTTTTTTTGACTTACCACTAGTAAACTCATCACTAAAGATTCAAAACTAAGATTATGAAGAAAAGAGATTATTCAGATGAGAGAGAGAGATAGAGAGAGAGAGAGAGAGAGAGAGAGGAGGGAAAAGAGTGAAGGAAAACCTTTTTAAAAAATATTTTTAAAATAAAGTGTAACTACGGAGGCTAAGAAAACCCTCTTAAGAAATAAACCTAAAAGGAAACGAGAAACCTTCCCTAAGGGAACACAAGAAAATAGTTTATTTAGTTATTGAAAATTTTGGAAATTAATTTGATGACAATGAAAATAGAGAATATTGGGGCGGAGAGGGAGATGGTAGTTGTCCATTGAAGCACATAGTGCCTATATTTTTTCTTTGCAAATAGAAGGGTAAAATAGTCATTTGACATCTATAATGGTACTTTTATAATTACAGTAGTCATTTTTGTACACTATTATGCATGTGTATTATACCATTACATTATAAATTGTCTTAGTCGTACTAATATATCTCACTGTGATAAAACATTTGATGTACAAAATTTACATACTTATTTGTACCATTAGCAAAATATTTATACAACTACAACAATTAATGGTACTCTATATTATTTACCTATTTGATGGTATTTTATGGGTAAATTCAAGTTAATCTCTGAGATAAATGATGTGAATAAATCTCCTCTCACAATTTATTCATTTTCTTTTATTTTTTAAATGATAAAAGTTAAATAATAAAGTGGCACAGATTTCAACACATAAAGTTGTGAGAGGAGATAAATTAGATTGTTAATCTCTGAGATCAACTGGGGCTCCCTCGTATTTTATACTCATGTTAATATTTACGACTTAGTCAAGAGTTATTTGTTAGGACTTGAGCTCATGCATTAAACTCCAACACCTTAATCACTATTCCAGTCTTGTTTTCTTTTAACTTAGTGAAACTAATGACGTATATCCAAAGTTTGGGCCCATAAAAAAAATTGATTGTTATCTAGCTCTATAAAAGTTCAACACCTCATTTTCCTTCGAATAAGTGTTGTTCCAGACCTTGTAAGAGTTTAATGATGTTTCCACCCTTAAACGAGTGATAGTTAATAAATGCCAAAATTAAGTTCTATAAGATGGAATTGGGAAGCCCCATATGAAATATGATTCTAATCACCAATTTTCTAAATTTAAATCAATGTATACACAAGGACAACGTTGCTGATGCCTTGCCGCCTTAGCAAAAGCAGGCATTGTAGATCAAGATATAAAGATAGTGCAGCAAAAGAGATGAAAGTGTAGTAAGCATGCGGCATTTTTCCACTTTCAATGATCGTTTATGCTGAATGTAGTCAATGATTACTGATGAGAGAATAAATGATTCACAGAAGAAATTGAGCATTATGTAATTTATCACGGTAACCACACACCTAATGAGAATTTATGGCAGGGAAGATACAAGGATATATAGTTTTCCATCTATATAGCAATCATAGCAGCTAAGCAGGCATTTTAAGATGAACTCTCTCCTAGATTAATCACTTGAAAACAGAAGGGTTGGCTGATGCAGTACTCACTTGGACTTCAAGCAGTTCAAGACGTCGCTCTAGTGTGTCAAGCTTCTCATTCAGTGCTGATAGTTTACCCTTTGTTGTAGCCTCTGAAAAAATAAATCATGTGAAAACTAGTCAAACCAGCTCAATTTGAACTCTAAAAGTAATGTCACTCATCAGGCCATAATCAGGTATACTATACACCAGAAAATATAACTCAACATAAGGTTCCTCTTCTAGACTCTAGAAGCATAAGGAATTGAACTTCATGCAGAGGAAACTGCCAGAACTAGTGTAAAATAGAAAAAAGGTTTATGAGGCCTTAATCATCAAGATTAGCTCAAGTACTTCATATATGCATCTCTTGTCATAAAATATTACTCGGAACTATCAGGTCAACAAGAATTTTCTTTGGCCAATATATTACCTCAAGTGAAACTATGTATAGAAGTGGCCAAGACAAAGTGCAAAGGATGTTTTGTTAACAGACCAAAGGCCTGCATTAAACTCATATAGCAACACCACCAAGTATTCACCATTCATGAACATGATACCAAATCTATGCATACACAACTAATTAACAGTTTTGACACTTATTCCATTTAGCCACGAAGATATGTAAATACCACTCAGACTGTTATCATCACTAGTCCTGGTTTACCCTAATCTCCTCATTGCGGATCAGAATTGCTTAGTTTGAACTTTGAAATGTCTTCATAAAAACCACTCGTGAAATGAATATTGACATGCACATAGCACGTAAGATTCTAAAAATCTAAAAAAACTACCTCTGCAATCATGAAGACTCAAATATAACTAGCCTTGGAACATGGAAGAACAAATTGAAGGAAATGTGTCCTCAACTCTAGTGCAATTACTAAGTAAGATTATGGATCGTATTATGGAGATAGTATTCGTTTATTTGGGTCGTCTATACATCTTGCTAGAGAATGCTATAGAACTTTGGGTTAGTGAGTAATAAACCCAAAGCCCACCTAAACAGATCCTACAAGGTCACACATTAGGTTTGGATCAATAAAGAAACCCAAAGCCCACAGTGGACCTTAAGGTGACCGGCCAAGAAGGGAAAAGAGGAGAGGAAACCCTAACCTAATTAATGATAATATGATTATATTAATTAGAGGTTTTAGAAAATAAAATATACAGTATTCAGTTTTTTAAAAACTACGTAACTTTTTCCTCTCCATATTTTCTCTCTAAACCGGTTCTCTACTCCAAGAAAGGTGAAGGATTTTCCCGTCCAACTAGCATTGGTGGAGCATTGATTCAGGTGGACCGAATAGAGGAGTCACATTTGAGGCTCTTTATATCCCCTAGAGAGAAGATTGCTAAGAGGATTCACGCTTCAAAGGTTAATTTTAAACTATTATGTGATCCTTTATTTGTATATGCATGAGATATTATTTAGGTGCGTATGAATGAGATTCATGAAATTCCGCTTAGAGTGCCTAGCACCCTACACAAATTCCCATAAGATCCTATATAAAGAATCTCAACTCATATTCTTCCTCACATTTCCAACTACTATCTCCCCACCCCTCTATATATTGGTTTCTGTCACTGGAATCAAAACTCTTCCTTTGTTACATATTAGCACCTTTACTCTTCTTGCTCAGCAGAATCACCTTGCTTTGAAACTTTGGGATAGTATTCCTGTGGACTATGGTGTGATAAATCACTTGAAGTTGAAGCTAAGGCAAACAAACCTCGAAACAAGAACAACATCAATCCAAACAACCTAATATAACAAGATGGTTCATACTAAAACTAATAAAATCAAGGAATTTTATTCATCACAACAAAGTCCTACCTCCTCAACTAATCCATAGAAAGAAATTTCCAACACAATAGCAGACGAAACGACAAACTACTGGTACAAATCCAGCTTCAGACATCAGTTAGGAGAAATAGCTTAATTAGGCAACAAAATGGTATTCAGACATTTTTCTAAACACAAAATCTTCAATTTAAAATACCCATCTTTTTTTTTTTTTTTTTTTTTGAAGACATTTAAACTCCCCATTTAAATCAACATCCATTACAAAACTATTAAAAAAAATTATAATAGAAAAATAACAAGATCAAATCAATGGAAGAAAAAAGGAATTACCAAATTGGACAAGAAAATCGAAAAGACGACGAATGTTGAGGGAAATATGAGAAATGAATTCTCGATTTTCCCAATCAGCTTGCACTGCAATTCCTACATTCACTGCGTTTGTGATTCCCCCAGCCTTCGCCATATTTTCCCCAATTAAAAGCTCAATTTAGAATTAAACTGCTTAAAATCATCAATGGAAATATGACTGTAAACAATTACTGCAATGAAGGTTATCAAAATGAAGCGTAGATAATGAAGAATTAAAGGAGAAGATGGTTACCTTTTGAGTTGATTAATGAATTGGAGAGCGGAGACGAGTCTACGAGAGAAAGTTGGTTGCTTCCAAAAGTTGACTGGCTTTCTTTGCATTTCCTTTGAAGGGAAGGTTTTTTTCAAAAAAAAAAAAAAATTATAATAATTAATACTCACTCCGTTTTTAAATACTTAATCCATTTCTCCATACATAGAGTTTTAAGAAAAATTGGAGAAAATAATAAAATATAGATATAGTGAGTGAGTGGAAGAATAAAAAATAAGTGTCAGGTCCTTAAAGATGAAAAATTATATAGAGATAGTGAGTAAGTGGAGAGAATTAAAGGAGAGATAATACGAAATTAATAAAATATAAATATGTTGGGTCCACTAGGTGAGGGAAAGTAATTAAATATTGTAAAGACCGTGTTTGGTGAATAGCTTAAAGTTGAAAGCTGAAGCTAATTATATTAGCTTATTTTGACTAGCTGATTGTATTAACTGATTTAGAGTTAAGCATAAAGGAAGCACTTAACATTTGACCTTTTTCACCTTTAAGGACCTGACACTTATTTTTTCACCTTTAAGGACCTGTGGTTAGTTTTCCGGCAAGTTAACCCACCTGAGCTCCGGCCAAAAAGTTAAATCCTTCTAAATAAAAAGTTAAGTCCTTCTAATACAAAAGTTAAGTCCTCAAAGCATTTAATACATTTCAAACATTCCAACTGCCAAAATATCAAAATATTCCAACTTTTACAAAAAAAAATAAAAATAATTCCAAGTATTCACTAAATATTCCAACTGTCAAAATAAGAGGTTTGCTGAGAATTCCAAAAAATAGTCGTTACACCAACTTAACAGTATAAAAGATAGCTCCTTCTTCCATCATGTGTAGTAACCTGAAAAAAAAAATGAGTTAGATGTGTTTATAACGACAATTGAAGTGAATGAATTGAATGAAACATACCTCATTAATCTATTGTTAAATCTATCAAATTTGACTGAGGAGTTGATAGTGCTTGATTTTGGTTGATGTACTACAGTTTTGAAATAATATATAATGTTAGTATGTATAAACAAGTGCACATGAGCAAATTTGTTAAATAAAAATATGAGTAAGTGTATACTTACCACTGCCTGCCTGGTGTAACCTTTAGGATAAGTGTAAAGTCCCACACCTCTGTTGTGTATAGGGAGATTTACTTGACTACTGCTGTCTGGTACAATGTTTCCCTTCCCTTTCCTCTTTCCTTTAGTTGCTGATGTCTGCTTCAACTTCTTTGGGGCCTGATGTTGCCCTGATTCAGTAGAGTCACCCACCTGTGATGATTTAGCTGGCTTTGATGACTGAGGCATAGGATTATCTATCAATGGCAATGGACATTTTCTTTTGTTATGCCCAGCTTCTCCACAATTAGTGCATTTGTGTAACTCTCCCTTCTTTGACTGCTTGCAGCCTTCTACCTCACCCAAAGATGGCTTTCTCTTTGTAGTTGGTCTGTTTTGGAGTTTCTTGATCATCGGGGCTTGTATTGGAGCATAAGGGGACTCAGGCCGCTCTTGGGGTCCATTTAAAGGCTCAAGTGGGAACTCATAAGCCTTTAAGTATTTCTCCTTAGTGAACCAAGTTGATACATAACGTTCCGGGTGCTCAATGGCTTTCCAAATTGCTGCAACAGCATGATTACATGGCACTCCACTAAGCTGTCATGCATTGCAACTACAAGTTTTGTTTAGTAGGCTCACAACATATCTAGTTTGAGTTGCCCCTTCCCTAACCCCATATGTGAAATGGCCATCCCAAAATGCAACCCAACCTCTTGCATCTATCTTTGACTTCTTTAATTTCTTTTTGATTCTAGGACGGATTTGAATGTCCTTGTTACCAATGAAGTCCCTTTTCTTGTGAAGCCTCTCCATTAGGCTTTCTCTAATATCTTCTAGCATGGTTATGATGGACTTGTGTCTGCTAGAAAGTATGTAAGCATTGAAAACTTCATTCATGTTATTATCAATGCTCTCACACTGTGATGTTGAAGTCAAAAAAGCCCTCACCCACTTCTTATAATTTCTCTTCATCAAGTCTTCACCTACTTTGACTGACATTAAGGAGAAGAGCTGCATGTTTCTAGTAAATTCATTCTCTGTTGTGCTTTTAGCCACTTTCCAAAACAATCTCCTGTATTGCAAACTACCTCCAAATTTCAGCCTAAAATTGCAATAGACATGTCGAGCACAAACTCTTGTGTTTGCACTAGGCCATATGTCACCAACAGCCTTGAGCAACCCTTTTTGTTGGTCACTCATGATGGTATAACCAGCACCATCGGCTGTACCTAAGTCATCAGCAAGTAAACACAAAAACCATGTCCATGTCTCTGTGTTTTCAATTTCAACACAAGCCCAGGCAATTGGGAACATTTGGTTGTTCCCATCTCTGTCAACAGCAACAAGAAGTTGACCCCCATAAGGACCTTTTAAAAAACATCCACCTAATCCAAAAAAGGGCCTACAACCAACTAGGAACCCCTTTTTCAAAGCAGAAAAACAGATGTAGACTCTTTAAAAAACATTGTTATTCAACTTGAACTTCACTGTGTTATCAGGATTAGACCTAAGAATTTCTTGAGCATATCTGTGAAGGAGTAAGTACTGTTCTTTATATTCACCTAATATCAACCTATGAGCCATTCTTCTTGCTTTCAAAGCCATCCAAAGTGAAATCTTGATCCCCCACTCAGACCATATAGAGTCAACAATTTCTTGACACTTCAAGTATGGATTAATTTTGAACTTACCATGGTATTTACTAGCAATCCATGTAGCTCTTATTTTTTTCACTCTTGCCACTCTCCCATAGTTGTGTTGCGGGATATGAGTCTTCACACTTAATGTCCCATTGCCACTCATTGATGCCCATAAGTACCAAGGACATCCCCTTTCCCTTGCCTTGCATTTTGCCCCTATCCTTGTTTTGTCATTTTTTATATACTTTATATCCCTCCCTATGCTTACAGAGTAAGTGGTAATAGCTTCTCTCAATTCCACAATATCCTTGAACTTCTGTCCTAAATAGAAAGGGGACTCTGTTTCTGAGTGTGTTGGAAAGGGTAAATAATGGCTAGTTTGTTTGCTGACTCTTTTCTTTTTCTTACCAGGTTGTGGCAATAGAAAACCACACTCATCATCATCATCATCATTAGAGTTTGACAAAGATTCATACTCTGATGAAGCATCACCATCATCAACATGATCATCATCTTGACCCTTACGGTCTCCTAACCTACCAGCAACTCTATTCAAAGAATCTAGCTCATTCAAAAACTCAAGCTCAACCTTACTTGCTTATTTAAGTCTCTCTCTAGCATCTATCACCTCTACATCCTCCTCATCACTACTCTCCTCATCATTTTCAATATCATCCCCCAAATTGAATAAATTGGTTGTCTCAGTTTCAGGTTCAATATAGTCAGCAGGTTGGTGTTCTGTGTGCACTGGTTTTGTGGTAAAAATGGTTGTATAGGTGTATGGGTTTGATTTTTAGTCCCGCCAGCTCTAAAACTAGGTGTAGCATTACCACAGACCCTATTCCCTTCATCATCATGCTCAATAAACACATCAATTATCTTGAACTCACTTAGAAGACTCTTGAACTTAGCAAAAAGTACAGTCTTCATATGTCAAGAATCTCACTCCTGTTTGAAGATTCTTCAAAGGGTCACAATAATGGAGCTTTATCACATTATCATAGCCTAGTGAATCAATCAATGATTTAAAGTAGGTGGCATTAAAATCAAGTGGAATATCATTGATTAATTTTACTTGACCACCAATGTAACAAAGATTATGATTGTATTCCCACTTACCCCCATGATGCAGCACAATACAAGGTTGGATATCCATATTTTCTACACAGCAACACAAAATATTGACCAAATATCAAACAAAAATGAGCAAAAATAAAAAGATCATTCATTGCATTAATAATTTCAAGTTCAGATCGTTACAAAACATTGTCATTGTTATTACATTGTCTAACAACATCCTAATCACAATGTCAACCATTGACAACTAATTATCCCTTAATCATTACTACTCTAACTCAATTGAGGGATACATTAAATACATACAAACTTCCCTTGCATAAAAATTTTCCAAAATGATTCAAATGCATGTATATCCTTGTAGATTGCTATCATAACAAGCCCTGAAAGTGATAGACAATAGTAGTAGACTAGTAGCATACATGCAACAGAAGATAATAAAGCATTACTACTCTAAACCAATCGAAGTTTGTGGCAATAAAGCATTATTGGATTTTAGATAATATATTTTATTAAAGTTGTTTCTTAAGTGTTTTTGCCCTGCTCAATTGCTGCTCTTTATTTTAATTATGTTTGAGCCAAAATACCAAATTCCAAACACCGTATATACTACCCCTGTTTTTCACAAGTTTACTGCTAACATAGATTAGGGTCTGGGTTCGTCAATTCCTTCCAAGTCGTCATACACAGATAATTAAAATCACAACATCTAGACAACAACCAACAATTTCATAAACAACAATATCAAATTTAGCAAAAATAATCACTTGATAAAAAATCATTCTCGTCAAAACCCTAAACCCTAACAAACCCACGAATTTCTTTTGCATTATTCACAAAATAAATACACGTATATATGAAAAACGGGCGTACCTTGCAACTTTACCTAGAATCGGGTCGAAATTCCGTGAATTTACCCAAAATCGCCTTCGTCAATCCCCTAGCCAAACTGTAGCACCGCTTCTAGAACAGGGAAGAAGTTTGCGCCAAAATGCTTTTTATTGGAGATAATAAAATAATAAGTGAGAAAGTTCAATCAGGAAAAAGAAAAAAAATATTTAACCAAAGATTAACTCACCTTGGGTTAGTTGTTTTAAATTATCACCAGAAAGATAATGTTAAGTCCTTAAAGGTGAAAAAAAAAGTCAGAAGTTCTTAACGGTGAAAAATGTCAAATGTTAAGTCCTTGTATTATGCTTAACTCACTGATTTAACTAAGTTATTTAATTAGCTGATTGTATAAAAGTGTTTAGTAATAACTAATAGCATAAAGTTGATTGAGTATGAGAAATAACCAATAAGATAATTGTGAGGTAGGTAGTTTAGGTATTATTTTAAATTAAATGGGGTGTAAGTGTCATTTAACCATAAATTAATGAATAAGCTAATTGAAAAGGCTCCTAAATATTTTGTGGAATTAGCTCTTCAAATAAGCTTCTCACCAAACACCTTGAATTAGCTTATTTAATTGTCAATAAGCTAATATTAGTCAAATAAGCTAATTTTGCTCAAATAAGTTATTTACCAAACACAACCAAAAGCTTTCCAAATAAGAAAATGGAGCAAGTATTTAAAAACGGCTGAAAAAGGAAAGTGGAGCAAGTATTTAAAATCGGAGGGAGTAATAATTCAATTATAACCATTACTCTTTTTTTGGGTTGTTAAATATCGCCCTCGAATATCTAACTAACGCTCGCAAAATAAAATAAAATTACATACTTATCCTTATAATAACGATTATAAAAATAATCAATTTTACCTCAATTTCACACTTTTACCGTACACAAAAATTTTAACCGTTCTCTCTAGTGGTCAATGGCCACCAACGCTGATCAGTCAACCACCCTAACCACCGTGATTTTTGAATCAAATAAATTTTTAAACTTTTGCAAAATCAAATTCGTTGGATCTTATCGACAATGACGAAAGAGCAGAAACACATCCTTTGACGCTCCCCAAAGGCTCGTCGAACTGTACGGACTCGGTACATTGCGATAATTTTTTAAAAAAAACTTCAAAACCTAGGAAAACACCTAGGATATTCGAAAAAACTAGGCGTTTCAGCCTTGGTTTTTCGAAAATCCTGGGTGTTTGTCTGGGTTTCGATTTCTCTTTTTTTTTTTGGATTTCACGCATACGAATTGTTATTGGATTTCACACATTCGAAATTATTACTGTTATTAGAATTATTATAGGGTTTAAAAAGTTTAGGGTATTGTTGAATATACTAAGTTTTTTATAATTAGTTGTGTTGTTAGAATTATTTTTGTTGTTATTATTATTAGCCGTGTTTGTTGGTTCTAAACTTTTATTAATATTCATATAGGATTCTGAGTCCGAGGATGGTGATGGTGTGGACTACAACGAACATTTTTTTTACCGATGCAGTGTTTCCTAGTTTTGAGGATGTTGTTCTATGGGCACAAAATGTTTGTCGGCCGCTTGAATTTATGTTAGTGAAGGCTTCTTACAAGACCAAACAAAGTGGTCGATTGTATCGATCTGTGAGTTGTGATCGTGGAAAAATGAGTATGATAAGAGACAGGATGAACGCAATACGCAAAGACACCAAAAGCAAGGCAAAAAGTTGTCCCTTCAAACTCAAGGTTGAGTATGTCAGAGTAGTAAGTGGTTGGAAGCTCAGTTGCTTATCCCGAGGGACATTGACAAATTAGCGGTCTTAGTCTTTTCGGCTAAGCAGGTAGTGCGTGACATGACTCATGCACAGGTGCCCCGGCCTCGACATATCATGAGAAATCTTGTAGAAAAGTTTTTCTGAGACCATCCAAACATCAAGCATGTCTACAACTGCAAAAGTAACATAAGAATGGAGAGATTCAAGGGAAGAGAAGTAGTTCACCAGGTGCTTCATTTGGCCAAAAAGAGCAAATACCTCAGTTGGGTTTTTAGTGATACCAACAATGTGTTGCAACATGCTTTCATGGCACACCCGATCATGACAAATTTGCTACGCACATACCCGTACGTGATAAGTATGGATTCCACTTACAAGACAAACCGATACGGCATGCCATTCTTTTAGAAAATTGAGATTGTTGGGGTTACACCGACTAATCAGAACTTTCTTGTTGCATACGCATTCATGAGGTTAGAGTCCCAAGAAAGTTTTTGGTGGGTGCTTCAGTGCTTGAGGTTGTTGATCGGTCATCATAGAGAGTCGTTGGTACTACTACTGACAGATAGGGAGCTTAGCCTTTGCGCAGCGTTGAAGAGTGTGTTTCCAAACGCAAGACACATGTTGAATGTGTGGCATATTAACAAAGATGTTGAGGCGAAATTTACTTCTATGTTTGAAAAAAAAGGAGATTGGTGCCAAGTTCAAAAATGGGGTGGGGGAGGCTTGTGATTAATGCTACATCTGAAGAGGCATATCATAGAGAACTTGCAGTGTTGAAAACCAAGTGAGCTCGATGGTCGAAAGTGATTGACTATATATGTTGTGGACACTTGGCTTATACACAAGGAGAAGTTTATGATGTTTTGGACAAATCAAGTACTGCACTTCGGCAATGTTAACAGTTGTAGGGTTGAGAGCTACCATTTAGCATTGAAGTATTGGATTGACAGTTTAACATGTTCTTTAGACAGAGTTTGGGCTCAGGTGCACTGCTCGATTGAGAACCAGATCATAGCCATTCATAATGGGTTGGAGGCATGTAGAACAAGTCATGGTCAGAAGTACAAGCATAAGCCTTAGCATCAGCTGAACGGAAAGGTATCCCACTATTGTCTATCTTTTCTTCTCGGTGAGACGAACAGGATGCGAGGGTTAAGTACGGATATCCATCAGAGTTGTGGGTGTGCTCTACATACTACCCACGGGTTACCTTGTGCGTGCCAAATATACGACTCGATTGATGCAGGGAAGGGGTTGTATTCGAAGAACATTCATCCATATTGGAGGACCCTTGTCATTGGAGAGGGTGTCGACATTCCTAATATAGTTGATGAAAATGATGAGGAATGAGCTCATTTCTGCACCCTTATTGATCAGGTTATTGCCAGCGATCCTATAATGCTTAGGCACGTGTCACGAGTTATTGAGGGTGAGATGGATCCTAACTACGATGACCTTCAGGAGCCTAGAGTCAACCCCCAAGTGCATAATGCTCGACAGGTGTGACAACCCAGTTTGTCGTATCCGAGTAGTAGTGGCAGGCGTAAATCCCTCTATTCATTCACTCAACTCTTTACACACACTAGCCCTAGTATGACATCGTAAAAACCGTCGATCTTCCCCATTCCAAATATATCGAGCAACATGGCCCCAAAACTAGGAATAATGCTCCTATCCTCAGGCCCACCGTCCATCGGCCCCTGAACAAGCCAAGACACTACAGATCGAGGTGGTCGTGAACTCGTAAATCGATCTCCCATCAGGACCTCTCGTCACGACTGTCGGATGCTCCTCAGCCTTAGCTTCATCGTCCTCAGGTCCATCATCCTCGTATCTCGAACCGAATCCGAGCCAGTAGTCCTTAACAAAGCATTAGGCCAACTACCAGCTCCCTCCTGCTCATCCAAACGAGTCCCAAAATCATCCACAACTCTATCGCGCTCGAGTAACAAACTACCTTCTCATATACTAATCCTCGGTGTCGTATCTCTCCTAATCGACGCGTTAATACCGCGTGATCTAGCTTGCCTGGACCAGAGGTAAAAGGGATGGTGGTTGGTGGTAAAAGAGGAGGAGGTGGTGGTGGTAGTGGAGGGTAGTAAGAGGAGGTGGTGGTATTTCTATTAAGAGAAGGTATTGCGTCAGTCCGGACTGACCAAATGTTTCGTTAGTCTAGTGAGTTTTTGATATCCTCTATTGGTTGAATGATATCATCTTGAATGATATCCTTCACTGGCTGGATGATTTTCTCTATTGGCTCGATGATATCCTCTATTGGCTATATGATAAAATGGATGGATGACATCATATAGCCAATAGAGGATATCGTCCAACCATGATATCATATACTCCCTCTTTCCCTATTTTATTGTCTCGTTTAACATTTCACGGTCTTAAAGACATGTCTTAGAACACATATAGTTTCATTTTGATACGCATAAAAATTCTAAATACTTGATATTAATAAAATATGCAATAAGTCGAATCTATTAAGATCACTCATGACTATATTATCTCTTATAAATTAACAGTAATTTACGGTCAAAGTTTACAAAGTTTGACCCAAAAAATAACAATGGCAAAAATAAAAGGGATGGATGGAGTAGTCAATAGAGGATATTATCTAGTCAATATAGGATATCATAGACACAATCATAAATGATATCATATAGCCAATATAGGATATCATCCCGTCAGTAAAGGATATGTACGTAGTATAAATTATTGGAGGATATAAGTTATTTGATGGAGGATATGTATAACTTGTTTGAGGATATGTATAATTTATTTGAGGATATGTATAACAATAGCGGAACCTCCATTGAAGAGCTCGTACTAAAGGTCATGGGTATACTTAACTTGCTCATTTCTCAACCAAAATACATGCATTTGTTATCAAAATGCTCACAATTCAACCTACAATCATATGGGACAATCAATTTCAATAATTATACATCACATAATAAGCCCCAATTTAGTTTTTTGGGCATTTTTTGAAAAATATGAGAATCTCAAACAATTATACATCAAAACAATTCAAGCATAAATCATGGACAAATATAATCAACAATCTTTATTTTTTCTCCCCTTTCCATCCATTTCAATTCTCGACTTTCTCTCTCTTCCGCCATAATTGACCTCGCTTCTCTCCTCCGTCATAACCACCACCATCTTGTTATCGGGTGAAAACTTGCTCTTCATCTCAAGAAGATGACGATGATAGATTGCGAATATATTTAAGATTTTCTAAATGAGGAGGAGATAGAAAAATCTATTGTAGCCGTAGCTATTATTGATGGACGGTATTTAGTGGAGACAAAGGAAGATATGATGAAAAAATGATAAAGAAAGGATTTTGTTTAAAAAAGAGAAGGTATTGACGCACGAAATATGACCGCAACCAATACTTTGTGCTCTATTAAAAGTTGAGTTCAACCAAAATGCACGTTCTCTTTGTGGAAAGTGGGTTAAGGAAAATTTCAGATAAATACTAATACGTAGGGGTGGGACTTCGATCTGGCAGTTCGGTTTGACCTCAGTTTGAAACGGTTTCGGTTTGAAACGGTTCGGGTTAAAACGGTTTCATTTAGACGGCGGGTCGGTTCAGTTCGGTTTTGATTAGTCACAGGTCGGTTCGGTTTCGGTTTATTTTTGTACGATTTAAATTCTGTTCGGGTCATAAACGGTTCGGTTTATAAACAGTTCGGGTCATAATCAGATCGGTTAGAAACGGGTCGCTTCAGGGGCGGATTTACTCGGGTCAATGCCGGTTCGGTTTTTAAACGGTTCAGTTAATAATCGGGTCGGTTTGAAACAGGTCGGTTCAGGGGCGGGTTTACCCGGGTCAATGCCCGTTCGGTTTATAAACGGTTCGGGTCATGATCTGACCGGTTTGAAACGGATCGGTTCAGGGGCGGTTTTACCGGGTCAACGTCGGTCCGGGTTCATATCGGTTCGGGTCATGAACGGATTATTTTGAAATGGGTCGGTTTAGGGGCGGGTTTACCCGGGTTAATGCTAGTTCGATTCATATCGGTTCGGTTTATATTCGGTTTGGTGCTAAAATCATTCGGGTTAGTTTGGTAATCGGTTAAATTGGATCGGGTTGAAATCGAGTTCTAAAAAGTGGTTTTGACCAGTTAGCGCGTTTTGTTTTATATCAAGTTGGGACTAGTATTTCCATTTCATTAGCGGGCCGGCATAGGTTGGTGAAAAAAATAATGGATCGAGTAGAAATTGGGTTTTAAGAGATTTTTAACCGGTTAGCTATTTTCGTTTTATATAAAGTTGGGACTTCGTCACTTTATTTTCAGACATCGGATTATATACAATTACACAAATCTTCATTTATTCAATTATTCTATATCATGTTAATATGTCATGTTTCAAGTTTGGTTATACTCTTGTTGTTGTTTATTCGATATTATCATATTAGTCTATTACAAATTTATAATGTATTAATGTATTATTGTTTCATTATTAAATATATATTATTAGGTTATCAGCTTCTTGTTGGATTGTTTTAGATATCGTGTCATGACCATGTTTTGATGAGTTGCTACTTTGAATACGATAAATCGATTCAGATATAAGATTATATAGAATTACAGAAATTCTCATTCATTCTATATCATGTTAATGTGTTATGTTTCAAATTTGGTTATAGTCTTGTTGTTGTTTATTAAATATTAGTCTATTACAAATTTATAAGGTTATTAATGTATTATTGTTTCATTATCAAATATTATCAGGCTATCAACTTCTTGTTTTAATTGTTTTAAAGATCGCGTCATAACCATGATTTGATGAATTGGTACTTTGAATACGATAAATCGATAATTGATATTGTAATAAACTAATAATTTAATGTTACGGAACTATATTTGGATGTTTAATTAAAATCACGATTATTCAATTTCCCATTAGTCTAATAAAGTAATAATTGACAATTGTTTGTAACTATTCCATAATTTTGGTGTTAAAGTTATATTGCTGAATTACTTTGTTGTCTTACCCTCTCTAATCACCTTTTAAGATTACGTGCCTACAAGGCTGCAACATATATATGTTGCAACTTGCAAGTTAAAGAAAACGGGTGGGGAAGTAGAAGTATTCAATTAGATCGATCATCAACTGTTTTAAGTTTTAATAATCAGATACATTTATCGATTATCTATACATACCAATGATAGTATGATACCAATCGTACCATACATTATTATTTATTACATATACTGATATACATATAACTAATATACATTAAATATGTCATATTGAATCAATTCCAATTTCCAAACATTTGTGTTTCTTACAATTTATAAGTTACATAAAGTTAAGAGTACAGTAGTGTTTTTATTAGTACGTAGCTATGGATAAAAAAAAACATACTATCTAAATCCATTATCCCATGATCCGTGTCACCGTCTTATATTAAACATCAGCCATTGATTTGCATGTCATCTAACGGCCTATCATCGCACACATTCCAATTCACGATCCGTGTGTTTTCTTTTCCACCAATCAGATCACTCTTACCATCGTCTCTTTAGTACTCTTTTTGATTTCTCTCTCGTTTTCTTAATCCTCTTCTGTAATATTATCAATTTTTTGAAGCCATGGCTGCTAATATGCTCACTGCTCTCTCGTTTTCTCTCTCATCTCCTCTTCCTTCTTCCTTTCTTCTTCTTCCTTCTTCTCCCTTCTTCCGTCTATGTTCTCCTTTCTTCCATCTCGTTTCTCCGTCTCCGTCCACCGGCACCACGCACGACGGTTTTTATGGTCAAATTCGACCACAAAACTCTAGATCTAGTTGTTTCATGATCGAATTTGGCCTTTTAAAACCAAATTCGAGGCCAAATTCAGGATTAATATATAGGGTGTTTTCGTTCTTCCTTTTTTTATTTTCTGTTTTTCTTTTTAATTTTTTTTTCAAGTTGTGGGCAACGGAGGGGGCCGAGTTAGGGTGGGTGCGGCGGCGGTTAGACTGGGTTCGGGTGGGTGGGGAGGGAGGATTTTTCGAGGGAGGGAGGGAGTTTTATGGTGGGTGAGCAATTAGAGTGAGTTGGGGGGTTTCGAGGATGTTGGGTTTCGTGGGGGTGGGTGGGGTGGGGTTACGGTGGGTTTGGGTTTTTTTTTCGATTTTTTTGTATGGGGTGGGGTGTGTTACGGTGACGGTGGTGGGTGTGGTTGGGGTTGGGTCTTTTTTTTTTTTTTTTTTTTTTTTTTTTTTTTTTTTTTTACAGTGACGGTGGTGGGTGGGGTGGGGTGGGGTTTGTTAAGGGGGTGGGGTGGGGTACGTTACGGTGATGGTGGTAGGTGGGGTGGGGTATGGGTCTGGGTTTTTATTATTTACGGTGACGATGGTGGATGGGGTGGGGTAAGGTTTGGGTCTGGGTTTTTTTATTTACGGTGGGTGGTGGGGTGGGGTGGGGTGGGTTACGGTAATTATGGTGGGTGCGGGGGTGGTGTTAGGGTTGGTCTGGGTTGACGTTGGTGGGGTGGGGGTGGGTTACGGTAACGGTGGTGGGGTGGGGGTGGGTTACGGTAACGGTGGTGGGTGGGGGGTAGTGTTAGGGTGGGACTGGGGTGACGGCGGGGGTGGTGTTAGGGTGGGTTACGGTGGTGGGTGGGTGGAGGGTGGTTGGATTGGGTGGGTGGCCAAATTTTTTCATTTTTTTATTTAATTTATAACTCCTAATTTAGTTATACAAGAATATAATTTTAATTTTATAATAGCAAAAAAATTTACAAATTTAAATCAATAATTATATGTAAAAAAAATTGTACTGTTAAATTACATTAAACATCAAATATATTTCGTGGAATTCTAACAAATTGTTAAAGGCTGTAAATAGTTCAATTTGAATGGAACGGGTTGTAAACGGTTCGGTTTAAATAGTTTGTAATCGGATCGGTTTAAACGGGTTGCGGTTTGAAAATAGTTCGGTTTAAACGGTTTAATGGGTTATAACAGTTCGGTTTAAACGGTTAGCGGGTTGTAAATGGTTCGATTTAAACGGTTTTTTCCTACGGTTTAAACGGTTTCGATTTATAAACGGTTCGGTTTAAACAGTTAGCGGGTTAACATTAATCGGTTCAAACGGTTTCGGTTTATAAACGGTTTGGTTTGTTATTGGTTTACGGTTCGTAACGGGTTAACATTAATTGGTTCGGTTCGGTTTCGGTTTGACATTATACGGTTCAGTTCGATTTTCGGTTTAAAATTAGCGGGTTATAAACGGTTCGGTCCGTGATGGTTCGGTTCGGTAACGGACGGTTTCACGGTTCGGTTTGAAAAGTCCTACCCCTACTAATACGCTGTTTTTTTTTTTTGACCTGTAATACGCTGATTTTTGAACCTTGGCGAAGAGAAGAATATCTTGACCTCTAAAACAACCCCCCACCCCACCCCCCCAAACAAAAAAAAAAAAAAAAAAAAAAAAATATCCCTTCACAAGAGCTCGAAAGAATGGGTTGCACCATACTCAGATTACAACTTCCAATTTACAGCATAATTCTTCCTTTTTCACCCGCCAAACTTCATTCTTTCTCTTCAAATTCAAACTTCCACACCCTAAAACCCTCAAAAACAGCTCAAAATCTCACCTTTAAATCTACCCTTTCAGATTCCAAGACTAGTAAGCAAAATTCATCACTTGGGTACTTTTTAAACTTAATTAATTTTTGAAGGGAGATTTTTTTTTTAAATGTTTTTGTTACTGAATTAGGTGGTGCGCAAGTGGTGGAAGATGAAGCAGATGTCGATGTTGTTGAGGGTTTAACAATGACCCAATTTTGTGATAAAATGATTGATTTGTTTATAAATGAGAAACCAAGGTCTAAAGATTGGAAGAAATACTTGTGTTTTAGGGAAGAATGGAAGAAATATAGGGATAAATTCTACAGCCGATGTCGAACCCGAGCTGATATGGAGACTGATCCTGTTTTGAAGAGGAAACTCAGCTCTTTGGGTAGAAAAGTTAAGAAGGTAACCACTTTTTATTTCTTTCTCAGTTGATTCGGGTTGTTATTCTATCTGTTCTCGTATACATAAGTGTCTTTTAATTATGCACGAGTTATTGGTAATTGAATTGGTACTTTAAAAAATTAATATAGTACTACATTGGTATTTTGAACTGTGATACAGAGTAGCTTATTGATATATTAAGGGCCTGTTCTCACTCAATTGAGCTAAACTGAGCTGAATTGAACTGAATTTATAAGAGAAGGAAATTAGGAGCTGAGCTTTGCTGAACTGAACTAAACTGAATTTCAACGTAAGAGAACAGGCTCTAAGTGACTGATTGTATAAAATTAGAATGTTCAATTGTTATTAAGTGTTTTGGTCATAAACTGAATACCAGGTTCGACGTGGGTTACGATAGCTACAACTAGATTGAGGTGAAGGAAATTGTTGAATCTGGATCTACGAAATGAACAAAAAGGAATGAGGGAGAAAACCCAAGAACAAGGGTAAAAACTACGGGTGGCTATGAGTCCACCAATCCAGTAGGTGTTTCGGTTGAACAGATTACAATGTAGGTTACAGATTGTTGGCTGAACGATAATAAAACGACTAGAATTCTATGATTATGCTAAGTAGTAAGGCTCTTATATTTTCTGATGCCCTTTACAATGAATATCCTTATATTTATATCCTAGGAAAGCACCTAAAGGGTCTTCAACGGCTCTTTCTCTTGATTCCTAGAAATCCGCAGTTGAGGACCAAAGCCGCTCCTACTTTCTCTCCACGTCTCCAGGTGTGTTACTTCCACGTTTGAATTGGTCTTCCTCAACGACTAGACTGCTGGGAGTGGTTCCTATTTCCACGAATGGGATTTTGTATCTTTAACCACTCGAAGATTCCTGGGAATATTTCTTGAGAATATGCTCAGTTGCTTGGTTTCCTAGTGTTAGCTTTGCAGCTATCTTCAACCTGTATATCACTAATCTGCGACCTGTAACCTGTAACCTGTCTACCTGTAGAACATGGGAATTTTGGGGTGAAAATTCTAGCACAACATTAAGTAGGTTTTAGTAGTAAATTCTATTGCGGTTGAATGTTTGAACCTGTGGCCTAAACTCGGATATGGAAAAGAGGGGAATGAAATTGAAGTTCTTGTGTTAGTCTAGCAATAGACAAGGTTGTAATCATGAATTTTATTGATACAAAAGTTGTTTAGCTTCTTTGGATCAATTAAATCCCGTTACATGTAAACCAAATGAGTTGGACATAAATGATTTGATGTTGATATAGCCGATTTTTATCTTTATATAGGATTATTTTTTTTTAATCGGTTTTAATCTTATCGAGATTGAGCATTGCAGATTGATGATGAAATCGAAAGGTATACTGATCTTTTGAAGGAGATAGAAGATAATCCTACGGATATTAATGCAATTGTTGCTAAGCGGCGTAGAGACTTCAGTGGGGAGTTCTTTCTTCACCTCACATATCTTCAACAGACTTATGACAGCTTGGAGGATCGTGATGGTAATGAAATGATAATTAATTTTTAATAGCGGTCAATAACTCAATATGTGCTTGAGGTGAAATGTGTTTGTTTCATACTTTTGATAACAATGTGGATGCTTGATTCCAGGTTGCCAGTTTGGTTTTTCTATAGAGATGTTGAGACTTGGCTGATGGCTAATAGAAATGAAATGCTTATGACCCCAAATTACTTGATATATTAATTTTATGATTTAAATTCTTAAACATGATACTTCCTTCTTTAAAACTATTCTTTGGGGCCTTGGAATAATCATATAATTCGTAAATGTGGCATTAATAGAGCAAAGTCATATCAGTAGGGACTAGAGTCATTTATACTTTGACTTGTAATCTGGTTATATTATTGTATAGATATCTTTGACAAATGTTTCTATTGTTTCCCTCTGTATTGAAATGAGACCGCCAAAATGTGCCAGTACACATGTAGATTGCCTCACACTAGAGAAGAGAGGAAACTAGATATCATATTTGTCCTTTGAATCATTGCGAGTTGGTTTTGGGATTGAACATAGAAGTACAGAAACCCTCTCGAAATCTGGCCCATTTTACCAAAATCGAAAAGATTACATGCTCTGCTGTTTTCAGGATCAGTTAAATCGCAAAATTGGCTCCTTTGAAGGTTCTTGTGTGTTAACCCTGCCAAAACAAGCTAACCACTTTAAACAGCTATTTTCTGTGTGCTTGATTTTTCTATGGGATGTATATATATGGAAGTTTTTGGTGCTCCAGCCATCTTAATACCCCCTTTTTAGAGTATCTATAATTCTATATATACTGTAGTAGTTACTGCTGGAGAACAATTGATGAATAGTCCTGTCTTTGGAGTTTTCTGACAAAATACAAGTGATGACTCTTTGCAGACCCCAACTCATATCCTCTCATTAATCAGCTACCTGGAATGCAATGTGTATATGTTATTCAGACTCTGTAGTCAACCTCAAGTCATGCCAGATCCTCAACACTCCAATGTGGATATAGATATTTGACAGAGCTTGCACCTCATTTTGGACCTAAAGCATGAAGTTTTATAGCCAAGTATGACATTTGGACACATTTCACGTACCTATGCCTACCGAGTCCTGAATCCAAGTGACAATTCTTCTGTGTACCTAGTGTCTGTGTCATTTGTTAGGGCTCTGTGCTCTTGGCCAAGTATGCTGTACAGCTAACTGGAATGATTAGTAACTTTGTTCTTCAGGGTTTCTATCAATAACTTGATCAGAATATTTGTTGAAGATAGACAAGCTGACAGTATGACTAGTATAAATTATTTGTAACAGGTACAAGAGTTTGCTGTCTTACACTTGTTTTTCATACTTGTTGAGCAGCTGTTGCTAGGCTTGCTGCCAGGTGTTTGACTGCAGTTTCTGCTTATGATAACACATTAGAAATTGTGGATACATTTGATACCGCTCAAGCTAAATTTGATGACATCCTGAACTCCCCATCAATTGATATTGCCTGTGAGAAGATAAAAAGTTTTGCCAAGGGAAAGCAACTCGACTCTTCATTGATATTATTGATAAACAGTGCATGGGCTAAAGCAAAAGAGTCCACAACCATGAAGAATGAGGTATTTTCCTGCTTGCCCTTGCACCAAAGAGTGATATGGTATTGAAATTCAAAGAATGAAGAGTTGATTTGTGCAACAATTTTAGTTTTGAAATTTGATTATCTACAGGTCAAAGAGATTATGTATCGCATTTACAAAACAACAAAAAGCAGTATGAGAAGCATAACACCAAAAGAAATAACACTACTCAAACACTTGCTTAACATAACAGACCCTGAAGAGAGATTTTCAGCTTTGGCCACCTCTTTCTCCCCTGGAAGTGAACATGAAGCCAAGGATCCTAATGGTCTTTACACGTAAGTCTGATTATGTAGTAGTATTTTGACTTGAGTCTGAAATTATTGCTCCGTGGAGTACTGTAATTGTTGGATTTAAAATTTAATATTTGTTTTTCTGCTGTGCTGGATGGAGCAGGACACCAAAAGAGCTCCATAAGTGGATAAAGATCATGCTCGATGCATACCATCTAAGTCAAGAAGAGACCGAAATTAGAGAAGCTAAACAAATTAATGAACCAGTGGTTATCCAAAGGCTTTTCATTCTCAAGGAAACAATAGAGGAAGAGTACTTGGAGCGCCAAGTTAATACAGGTGCAGAAGCTAACAAATCAGAGGAGGAATTCTGAAAATTTTGACATATCATCATCTTTCATTGCAAGCATTGTGTTGTATACATGTCTTTTATGTAGCTTTGCTGGTTGAAAATCAGCCTCTTTGTGTACGTAAAATCCCAGATACTATGATGAACTAATAAAGTAGCTGTTTAACAAAATATGATTTTTTTTTTTTTTTTTTTTTTTTTTTTTTTTTACAAATAGAACTAAGAAATAAATATAACCACTAAAACAAACTAAAAGTCCAAAAAAAAAAAAAATTGTCTACGACGAGCTCCGACTGCCAACCAATGCGACAAGCGCAACCCAAGTTTGAGGAACCTTTCGAATGTGACAAGCCCGAAAATCAACAAGAGCCTGTCTAATGTCATGGATCAACCACAAGCAATCGATGTTGTCGGAACAAGAACCACACAGTAAGGCATACAACGAAGCACAGTTGGTGTGAATGGAAACTTGTAAGAGCCCTCTCCGTAAGGCAGCTCGAATAGCCCAAAAACAAGCTTGCAATTCGGCCTGAAGAGCTGAGGAAGTTTGACAAGCACGAGAACCTCCACCCAAAACCACATCCGATTCCAGATCTCTGAAAATCCAACCTGCACCTGCATTGTGATCCATACTGTCCCAAGCGCCATCAATAACCAAACAGGCCTCTAGTAACTCCAGATCACCTCCTCTCAACCAACTCGAAGGATACAGCCTAGACTGTGAGGAAGAATGTTTCAAAGAAATCTGCCAGCGTTAAAGGAAAGAGCTTGTTTGAGACGCCGAAACCAATCCTCTGCCAAGACAGAAATAGAGGCCGCAGAATAAACTGCACTTTGAAAGGCATGATTATTATGAGTTAACCAAATAGCCCAAAGATACGATAAGAAGAAGAATAGAGCATCCCATTTTCTGCCAATGATGCAACCAAAAACTAACTACGTAAACCATCGCACAAAAGGAAGGATGGAAGGAGAGATAGGCGCAAAGCCGGAGGGGCGTCCATAACGAGCCTGCTAACAAAAGAGCAATCTCTATATAAATGCATTGGAGTATCTGGCCGTTGAAGACAAAAAACACAGACAGGATTGAGAGGAACACCCTTTTAGGCAAGGGAGGCAAACAAAGACATGGCGTTATGAAGCAACTTCCAGACAGACATTTTTCAGTTTTGGGAGAATCGACAACCCCCGGAAACGCTTCAAGCTAAAGCTGGTTACTACTAACTGAAACCAAAGAGTTACGAACCAGCATAGCGTAAGCCGATTTGGTCGAGAATTGACCATCTCGGCTATACATCCAATAAACAAAATCATCCATCGGTGGCTAAGGGTGCTCCCCAGAGAGAATACGAAGCAAAGTGGGGTTATCAAAATATCGATGAATCATAGAAGAATCCCACGCGTAAGAACCCTTAATGATAGAAGAAACATGAGGAAACATCCGACTCAACCAAATTGTCCAGAAACTTCACTAGCTCCCCCCGGGGCCCAATCATCCTCTAGAATACGAACCCGAGAGTCTGTAACCACCTTCCATGCCAAGCCAGAAGCCAGAGTTGCCATTCCATTAGCAAGACTTGGCAACCCCATAAAGAGCACTGAATTCGACTCAGAGCCAGTGAGAAAAGCGTAGAGTATTTAGTAGAAAGAACCCTAGAAGCCAGCAACTGAGGATTTTACCGGAGACTCCAACATTGACAAGCTAACAAAGCCGAATTGAAATGTTCCAGACTTCGAAGCCCCAAACCACTTAGACACTTAGGGAGATGCAATAAACAAAATATGAATGTTGATAGTATATTGTCGTACGGAGTACATCCCAATGATATTCTTGTCATGTCAGTTGCATATCTTGGGCCAAAGAGTTTGGGTGGGGTCGTGGGGGTGCCAAGAGTTTGGGTCAAGGTTGGATCCTCTTAACCTTTTGTTCTAAGCATAGCAATATTTAACCACTATGCAACAACTTTTTATATGTGCTTATTAGGCATCATATTACTTATAACCAACAACTTAGAAAAAGAATTCTTCAAAAAAAAAAAAAAATCAACTTAGAAAAAGTTTAGAGGACAGGACCTTTCCTTGCCAACACCAAGATCTAGGAAATTGATTTCGGCACACCCTAAATTGATTTTGGCATACCCCTATGTGAGAAGAATATAAAAAAACCGTGCTCTCACATAAGGGTGTGCCAAAATCATTTCCCCAAGATGCAATGACATCAAAAATAGTTGTTACATAGGTTCAAGCAAAGTTATTAAAATCGTGATTCTATTTTGAATCGGAAGGGGCTATCAGAATCAAATCGTAAAGTCGAATCATAAAATCGTAAGATTCTACCGACATGAATAATCGAGACATTAAATATAAATTTAATTAAATATATTGAAATTATGAGTTTGAAACCTAATTATTGATAGATAATAGTTATTTAACCATTAAGCAATCAATACTTGACAATATATATTTATAAAAACCTATATAAACACGTTTTTCACTTGTAAGGATTTCGCTAGTTTAGAAAAATATGTAAAATCGAATAGAATCGTAAATCGAATCGTATGATATACATGAATCGTAAATCGTAAGATTTTAAGATTTAAATCGTGATTTTAATAACAATGGGTTCAAGTGAAAGCTTTGAAGCTAAGAACAATCACATATTTGGCTCAATGTTGCGCACCTAATTGGATTATGCTTTGCTCGGGCCATTAAATGAGCTACATTTTTTATTCTTTTATTTATAAAGTTAACTTGTGAAGATGAAAAAAAAAAAAAAAAACCAAACCAGTGAAGAATTCCAATTCCACAAGGTATTAAAAAAAGGAAAAATTAGAAAAAAAATCCCAACTTTCATCAATTTTGGTAGAATAATCCCAACTTTCATTTATTCTGGAATAATCCGAACTTTGGGGGGTCTTATTTTTCTTCAATCCCAAACCGGTCAACGAAAGTCAATGACTTGTTGTAATAGGTTATGTGCCACGTGTCAAGCTAAAATTGGTCCAAATTTAAAAAAAATAACCAAAAACCCTTAATCCCCCTGCCTGCCACCGTAACCCCCACCACCACCACCAACTGCCACCGCTAGCCGTGCCAACCCCTCCCTTCCCCTGCCCAAACAGTGCGCCCCTTTCCCCCTAAACCCTCTATGCCGGTGTTTCGACCCACCTCCATCCCCAATCCCCTCATTTTCCATTCGAAACACCCTCAAAAACCCTCCCTCACTCCCGAAAACTCCCAACAACCACTTCCTCACCGTCAAAAACCCTAGTGGCTAGAATTTTCGATGGTGGGGGAAGGATATTTGGGGGTTTTCGGAGTTGGGGAGGGTTTCAAAGGGAGTTTTGAGTGGTGGTGGTGGCTCGAAAAAGAGTTTCAACTGGTGGTGGCGGCAGAAAAAGAGGGGAGGAAGCTGGGTCGCATCACCGGCGTTGGGGGAGGGGGAAAACCGGTGTTGGGGGAGGTGGGAAACCGGCGCAGGGGAGGGGAGGAGCAGCAGCCGCCGGAGATGGAGTAGAAGTTGGGCGCATCACCGGCGCAGGGTGGCCGGATTTGGGGTTTGGCTGTTTTTTTTTTATATATATATATTTTGTTCATTTATTATTATTTTAATATATTTTTTAACCAATTAATGCGTGACACGTGTCACTTTTAAAAAAAAATCCAAGAAATCCATTCATCCGGTAACCGGTATTTGGGATTGAAGAAAAAGAAGACCCCGCAAAGTTCGGATTATTCTATAATAAATGAAAGTTGGGATTATTCTACCAAAAGTGATGAAAGTTGGGATTATTTTTTCTAATTTTTCCTAAAAAAAAATGAGGCATGTAATATCTTGACACATGGAAACCAAATCACATCCCGAAATCCTGGTAATTAGTCAAGAATGAAGAACTTCTACGACTACAACTTGTGAAGATATCACTGTACATAATTACCTTCAACACAAACGTCGAGTAAAGTATAAATACAGTCCCTTAACTTTTCTTTAAGGGTAATTTTTAGTCCCTCTTAACTTTTTTGGAGAGTTTTAGTCCCCCCCCCCCCACCTTAAATGGTGTTTGTCAGCCAAAAGTTTAGGGACTAAGCTGACTTGGCTTTAGTTTAGGGACTATGAGTCATCAAATAAGTTTAGGGATGTTGAGTCATCAAATCTGAAAATAGTTTAGGGATGTTGACAAAGCAAATAGTTTAGGGACTTCATTGATTAATGTTTTCAACCAGCAAAAAACATTTTAGCAATATTTATGCTGATTCAAAAAAGTAGCCGTTAACAAAAATAAAAGGCCTATAAATGTTCGAATTTCTTCCACAAAAAAGTTGTTGAACATCCAAAAAAAAATCTTGCCCCACGAAATTGCTTCCACTGCATCAGGAACTAAAATCCAGGTACCTGTAAACATAAAGTGTAAATTTTGTAAGTAACTGTTAATGGTTTTAGCTTTATTTACATACTAATTATGGCTTAATTAGATTTGTTTTGCAAGATGTCTTCCTACAGCAGAGGTTCTAGTGGCAATGGGGGTAGGAGGTGTCATTGTGGTTTACCAGTGTCAAGAACAAGGTCTTGGACAAGAGATAACCCAGGCAGGAGATTTTTGGCATGCCCAGACTATGATGCTGAGATCAACAGAAGGAGCTGTAAGTATTTTAAGTGAGTTGATGAAGAAGATCAGACTGAGTGGCAGAGGGATGTCATCTTAGGGCTACTTGAAGACAAAAAAATGTTGTCTAATGAAGTCAAAGAGCTGAACCAGAGGGTCAATGAGGCTAACACATATGCAAGAAAGTTGACCTCAGAGTGTGTTATGCTCAAAATGAAAAAACCTAGGTTGTCTGTATGTGTTAATTGTGAGGTCTGGGTTGTATTTGTAGTTGCTACATGTGTACTTGGTTGGTTTTTTGTTAGAAACATGACCAATTAAATCTAATTGCTTGAATGTTTATGGAATGTAAATGTAAGAATTATTAGGATTATTAATAAAAGTAATGAAATTACCTCATTTGTTCTTGTCTCTAATCTGCACTTGCTTTGCCTTAGCTAAGTCTTGCAATGCTTGTGATGATATTGTTTGTGATGATTGAGATGCTGCCTCTGGTTGTGATTGAGTGAAGGTATATTCTTGAGAGACGGAGTACACAGTCTGTTCTCTTGCATTGTCAGAGTAAAATGCAGCTCCTCTTGACTGTCTTGGCATGGTCTGAGGTAGTGGCTGAAATCATTGAACAAGGTCATTGATAACATAACAACATTAACACAGAACCAGATCCAAATTAAGCAATTAATGAAAGGACAGTGTAAAGGCTTACAGTTGCTTGTCTTTGAAAGCCATTAGGGTAGGTGTATACACCTACCCCTCTGTTGTGCATTGGAACAGCTGGTCCAGGGTCTGTTGGGGCTGCAATAGAGGTCTGTACACCAGTGGGGCTTTCCCTTGGTGCATTCCTACATGTCACCTTGTTGTGGCCAGGAACCCCACACAAGCTACATGTGATCTTCACTCCAGTCGTCCTTAGCTTCCCTTCTTTAGTGACCTCACCAACTGAAGGCTTTCTCTTTGTCTTAGGCCTGTTCTTCACCTTTTTTTTATCTCAGGAGCACTGACACTGAACTCACCAGTAGGCCATTCCTGTGGACCATTTAGAGGCTCAAGTAGGTGATCATAAGCCTTTGCATAAGTATGTTTCCTGAAGTAATCATTCACATACTGCTCTAGTTGGTCCACTTTGTTCCAAATGGCCACCACACCATGTTTGCATGGTATGCCACTAATTTTCCATGCATTGCAAGAGCATGTTCTGCTCACTAAATTCACACCATATCCGGTCTGAGTTTCCCCATCCTTCCCCCCATAGCAAAATCCACCATCCCAATATGCATTCCATCCCCTTGCCCATACTTTGTGTTTCTCAAGCTGCTGCTGGATTCTAGGGCATAAAGTGAGTTCCCTCTCTTAGATCATGTCCCTTTTCTTGTGTAATCTGTCCATTAAGCTCTCTCTTATGTCTTCTAGCATACTTATAATAGGCTTATGCCTCCATTTAAGTATGTATGCATTAAAAACTTCAGACATGTAGTTGTCAACACTGTCACATGAAGCCATAGGAGTGTCGAAAGCCCTACACCATTTTTTATAATTCCTCTTCAACAAATCTTCAGCAGCATCATTTGAAAGCTCTCTTAGAACTTGTAATTTGTCAAGAAAATCATTCTCAGTGGTGGACTTGGCAATAATCCAAAATTGCTTCCTATACTCTAAGCTTCCACTAAAAACCCCTCTAAAATTACAGTAAACATGTCTTGCACATACCCTACTCTCAGCTTGTGGAAACACCTCTTATATTGCTGCAAGTAACCCCTTTTGGTGATCTGACATAAATGTATACCCAACCCCTTCTCTTGTTCCCAAATCAGCTGCAAGTAGATCTAGGAACCAACTCCAAGTGTCAGTGCTCTCAACACCAACCACAGCCCATGCTAAGGGGAACATTTGGTTGTTCCCATCCCTACCAACTGCTACCAACAATTGCCCCCCATAAGGACCCTTTAAAAAGCAACCATCTAATGAGATAAAAGGCCTACATCCATCCAAAAGACCTTTTCTCAGAGCCTTAAAACAGATGTAAATCCTATCAAATACAGTCCCATTTAACTTGAGTTTCACTGTATTTCCCCTGTTGCTTCTCATTATCTCTGCTGCATATCTAGGAAGCAATGCATATTGCTCCTTGTATTCACCAACAATAAGAGCCTGCCCTCTTCTCCTTGCCCTTTGAGCCTTATATTTACTAATCCTAATGCCCCAGTCTATCCAAACAGTCTCCATCAGGTCATGGAGCCTCATATAGGGGTTGACTTTGAATTAAGTGTTGTACTGATTAACAATCCAAGTTGTTGACATTTTGCTTACCTTGCATGATCTTCCACAGGTATGCTCACTGACATGTGATTTCACACTGAGCTTTGTCTTCTTTGTATCCCATGAAGCCCAAATTTTTCTTTATTTTCACATACTGCTCCCAACCTCATCTTATCATTCTTAAAAAAGTTTAAGTTCCTGCCTTGTTCAATTGCCATATTTCTAACAGCTTGCTTGAAAGTGGATGGGTTCTCAAAGGGTTGACCAGGGTAAAAAAAAAAAAGGGCTCTACAACCAATAATTTTTTTGTTGGATTTGTCATACCTAGTGGTTGAGGGTGCAGCTAAATACCCACAGTCACTGTCATCATCATCTTCATCAGGGCTGTCTAGCTCATCAAATCCCTCAAAGTCACTCCCAATTTCACCCAACCCCTTGTTTTCAGCTACCCTCCTCAACATAAGTAACTCATCATCATAAGAAACCATTTTTTCCTTCTCTTTGGCTATTTCAGTCCTTGCATGCACAATCTCCTCATCATCTACATCAGTTCCTTCAGTGTCATAGTCTATGTCTACATTGTCATGCCTAGGGATTTGATCAGTTTCTTCAAAATGTTCCCCTTCAACATGATCATTTGCACCCAAATGAACTCCCTCACTTTGTTTCTGAACAGGCTCATTATCATTTTCATTATCTCTAGTCATTAAGCTCACAAAAGAACCCGTACTCCTAGGTTTGGAAATAAAGGCCTATAAGGTTCTTGGTGTTCTGTATATATGTGTATGAGCTTGTACTGTAAAAGAAAGGATAGAAATGGATCACAAATGTTCTTCTCAACATAAAGGTACCTAATCCCAGAATTAAAATCCTTTCTAGGATCTAAGAAATGGATCTTAACAATATCAATGTACCCCAAACCATCAATTAATTTCTTAACATACTCAGCATCTACAGTTTCTGGAATGTCCTCAAACACACTTATTTTACCCCCAAGGTAGGATGACTCACTACCAATTTGCCATTCACCACCATGATGTACCACCAAACAAGGTTTTAAGTCCATAATCTGCCAATAATATAAACAATGTTTAACATGCTTACCACAACAACCAACTTACATAATATCATACATCAACATCATCATAATCAAATGACAAAATGCACTTATTTTATTAAAAAAAGAGCATATTGTCATCCATTACCATTCATAATATTGAGTAACACCAAAGTAAACAGAACAATTGCATCCATTACCATTCATAATATTGTCATCATCAATTACAAAACATACTTGATTAGGCTTCATTGAATTACTTACATTGCATCAACCTAGTTACCTAAATGAAGCCTAATCAATCCATTCCTTAAACTTCTACCTATTTAGATCAGATCATACATTGTCATAGCAGTGACATACCCAAAAAAAGACATGAATGTCACATTCATCCACCCTAAATACATTCCAAGCTATGACAATGTCAAAAACCTACCATCACCTTAAAACTAAAATAAACAGCATAAAAGCTTAAAACTAGCAGCTCCTAAAACCAAAAACCAACTAGCTGCAAAGAACCCTCCCCCACCCACAACAGCCTACTGCTCCTCCTTGAAGAGGAGGGGGAAGCCATCAAAGTAGACTGTCATGTCCTTCTGGATCCAAGCATGAAAGTCCCTCCCATCATTGTAGATGAGGTCGTTGAGAATCCACTCGTTGACAGATGCCCTAGGTCCGAAAAAGGGTTGGAGCTGGGTAAGGTGGCGTGTCTTCCACCACAGACGCCATTTCCTGCAAACCTTATCCACAATATCCCAACTCCCCCAATCAAGCTTAGGGAAGACATAGAGGGCGAGCAGATCGGGGTTGCTGAAAATAGGATGCGCAGCGGAAAGAGCGTCCATACCTAGGTAAATTAATGGAGTTAGACAAGAATTTTACCACGTTCAAAACATACTCTGTTTCACTAACACCAAAACCCTAAAAATTCTCCACAAATTCTACCCAAAAACACCTAAATTCTCACAATCAGCCACAATAAACCAAACAAACATGCAGCAAAAGACGAAGATGACTACACAAACAACAAAAAACAACTTTAATACAAAATTCGCCAAAAAAAAACAAAAAACCAAACAACTCTGTCAACAACACAATTACAGTCGAATTAAAGAAGAAGAAGACAGAAAGAGGGAATATACCTTCAGATGATTGCAGCTGGTGGAATTTCGCTTTCTTGCAGTTACGTTCGCAAGGACACAACCACATTAATGGCGTAGAAGAAGGAAGGACGAATTTTTTTTCTGGGTTGGAAAGAGAAAGATGTCCTCTTGGTTTATAAATTAATGGAAAATAGTACTGATATGAGGTGAGCCAATAAGGGGAAGGGTAAATAAAAAGGCATAGCCCTTTACAATTCTCGCGCCAAAAAAACAGAGAAAGTAATGATGAATAACGCTTCCCAAAGAACAACTGATTAATTTAATTTTATTTTTATTTTTTTATTTTTAATCAAAACGCATCATTTACAATACAATGCAAATCAATTGGGCCACGTGGCTACAGTTCGTCCCTAAACTTTCCTTCATTAGTTCTTAATCGAACTCAGTAAAAAAATAAAGCTTGCTGAAGAAGCTTTGTTGATTAATTATTTAATAATAAAAATCTGACTCTACATCCCTAATCTTTTGATGACTCAACATCCCTAAACTTATTTGATGACTCATAGTCCCTAAACTAATGCCTAGTCAGCTTAGAGCATAACCAACCGTTAACCATTTAGGATGGTTATTGGGAGAGAGAATGTGAAAAAATAATTAAAAAAATGAAGAGAGAGAAATTTTTGGGAATAAAAAGCAATAACCTGGTTGTGGAAATAACCAGGTTATAAAGCTTGGTTATTGAGTGAAGTAGTAGGGCCAATTTGCTTGGTCATTGAGTGAAAGAGGGAGATTGTGTGGTGGGGTTGGGTAAAAGTAAGAGAGATAAGATGTGTAACCATGGTCAACCATTGGGCTACATTGGTTATTAAGTGGGTATAGGAGTGGTTATAAATGTGGTGGAAGATAGAGAAATAATTAAATAAGTGATAACCATAATGGTTGTGGGCAACCATTGTGTTTACTCTAAACTTTTGGCTAACAAACACCATTTAAGGTGGGGGAGGGACTAAAACTCTCCAAAAAATTAAGAGGGACTAAAACTTTCCTTTACGGGGCGTTTGGTTGGAGGGATAGGAATAAGAGGGATAAGGAAGAAGGATAAAGATGGGAATTGATAGCCTGATAGGTGGGACAAGGATAAATAATCCTTATCCCATGTTTGGTAAGTATGGGAAATAAATTAGGGATAAGTAGTAAAATTATAAAAATACCCTTACTAACTTCTACCCTTTCCCTTATCCTTTCAACTTCATTAAGGGTAACTTGGTATTTTTAGCCTATTTCTTATCCTTTCTCCTTATACCACCCCCCTTAGTTATAGAAATGGGGGGGGATAAGAAGGTGTTTTAATCCCTATCCTCAACCTCCTTTTAATCCCCATCCCTCTAAATAAACATTACTTTTCTTCTATTCTTATCCTTTGTCCTTATCCCTCCTTTTTTATCCCCCTAGACAAACACCCCCTTAAATAAAAGTTGAGGGACTGTATTTATACTTTACTCCACAAATGTCCTAAGAAAGGGCATTCAAGTAAAATAGCTGCAGCGAAATAGAAGGAACTGGGTTGATGTGGTCTTCTACTCTTCTCTGGAAAAACAACACAAATACAGTCTCTAGAACATCCTACTACTCTGTATCATAAAACTTTCTGGAACTATCATAATTCCTTAAACCCTTCTTCTTTCTCTTTCCTCTCAATCAATCAATCTAAAACCCTTATTTATCCTGAATTCAGATTTTCAACTTCATACAAACGATATTCGTAAAGTCCAAAAATGGCAGCTTCTGTGCTTCTACGTTCAGCTCTTCGCCGCCGAGATTCTCTCTTCTCTATTGCTGCTCATCATTCGGTACTTTTCGTTTATATTTTCTTACTTTTTATTTTCATTTTAAGCGTTTTTAGTTGATTATTTTTGTGTGATTTGGTGTTGGTAGGATGATCAGATCGTGCAAATGGATGTACATTTTTTTCTTCAAATTTCCCATATAATTTTATTTAAATAAATAATAAACAATCTTTAGTGTATTTTGATTAATGTTTTTGTCGTGATTATACTTGAAAAAACAATTTTTAGTGTATTTTGATTAAGGTGATGAGCTGAGGAATGCCCGGTTCATAAGGGTACGTTCATAATTGGGAGGGAAGTTTGATAGACATTGTCACATCGTATTAGATGACCACTTATAATAAGTACTTCCTCCATTTTAGTAATATTGCAACAATTGAAGTTTTGCACTATTCAATACTCTTGTTTGACCACATAATATGATTAAAATATACTCCATGTTCATGTGAGATATTGTTAGATTTGTCACATAGAATACTTTCACAATATCAATTTTTTTTTATTACTCTTACACAATTATATATATTTAACATATAAAATGTGTTTTAAGATGGGTATATTCATCCTTGTTGCAATATTATTGGAGCGATGAAGCATATTACCATTGAATATGACTTATTTCCTGGAACGTCTTAATCATATTTCATGTTTTGAGTCTTTTGACTACATAAAAAATTGTTTGTGGTGTGCTTAGTGTTACATCATTTGTTGTCTCCTGTCAACTGCAATGAGAAAGGTATATGTAATTCATGAAAGTGGTACATATTGTCCTAATTTACTAAAAATAGTTTGTTAATTGCATTACTGTATCCAATTATCAATTATGTCCTGTACTAGTGAATACAGTGGGCTTGATGTCATAAGTTGTTAAATGTTATTCTGATCTTGCTATGTTTTATGATGCTTCCTAAGGAAATATGCTTGTTTGTTATGCAATATGACTAGGATGGATTACAATGGTTGCAACTTACTGTTATCCCTATTACTCTTTGCAGTTCACTAGCAATCTGAGTCCTTCATGGTTTTCCCCATCTTTGATCAGTAGGTGTACGAGTTTGACGAGGCCATTCAAGTATGTACTCGTTCTTTCCTAAAAAAAATAGCTTAAAACTTTGAAATTTGCCGTTAGTGCATGTTTGTGACATTAATATGTTATTGTGCAGCTCAAAACCTGCTAGTGATGAAATTATTGGGATTGATTTGGGTACTACGAATTCATGTGTAGCAGTCATGGAAAGAAAGGTTGGTCTTCTGTTTCCCTTTTCGTGTATTGGTTCAGCTTTTGGTCAGTTAGGCTTTCTATTGCTTATAACTTGATGATATTGAACTTCATATGCAGAATGCTAAGGTGATAGAGAATTCTGAAGGAGGTCGAACAACACCATCAGTCGTCGCCTTCAGTCCTAGGGGGATTTACTGGTGGGAACCCCTGCGAAAAGACAAGCTGTGACAAATCCACAAAATACCTTTTTTGGAATAAAGCGTATGATTGGAAGGCGTTTTGATGATCCTCAAACACAGAAAGAGAGCAATACGGTTCCTTTTAAAATAGTTAAAGCCCTTAATGGAGATGCATGGGTTGAAACCACTACTGGACAACAGTATTCACCGAGCCAGATTGGAGCATTTGTCTTGACTAAGATGAAGGAAACCGCAGAGTCTTATCTGGGGAAGAACATCTCTAAAGCTGTAATAACAGTTCCTGCCTACTTTAATGATGCTCAGAGGCAAGCAACAAAAGATGCTGGAAGGATTGTAGGTCTTGATGTCCAACGAATTATTAATGAACCCACTGCTGCTGCACTTGCATATGGTTTGAATAACAAGGAAGGTCTCATAGCAGTTTTTGACCTTGGTGGTGGAACTTTTGATATTTCTATTTTAGAGATATCTAATGGCGTCTTTGAGGTATAGTGTTCATTTGCATCTGGCTTTGTTGTTTGTTTTCTCTCTAGGCTAGTAGGCTCAATGTTTTTTATTTTTCTCTCATTAGGTAAAAGCAACCAATGGCGACACCTTCTTGGGAGGAGAAGATTTTGACAATGCCTTGGTGGAATATCTGGTTAGTGAGTTCAAAAAATCTGATGGCATTGATCTCTCACAAGACCGATTAGCTTTACAAAGGCTTCGGGAAGCTGCTGAAAAGGCGAAGATAGAATTATCATCTACCACTCAAACAGACATAAGCTTGCCCTTCATTAGTGCTGATGTATCTGGTGCAAAACATTTTAACATGACATTAACAAGGTCAAGGTTTGAAAGCCTAGTGGAAAATTTGATTGTTAGGGCTAGAGACCCATGCAAGAGTTGTTTAAAGGATGCTGGAATATCAGCTAAAGATCTGGATAAAGTTCTTTTGGTGGGAGGAATGACTCGTGTTCCGAAAGTACAAGGACTTGTCAGTGAAATTTTTGGAAAGAGCCCTATTAAGGGTGTCAATCCCGATGAAGCGGTTGCAGTTGGTGCTGCGATTCAAGGCGGTATTCTTCGAGGAGATGTCAAAGAGTTACTTCTATTGGATGTAACTCCACTTTCTCTTGGTATTGAAACCCTGGGTGGTGTTTTTACAAGGCTCATCAATAGAAACACTACCGTTCCAACAAAGAAGTCTCAGGTAAGTTGAGCTAATGCTTTCCTCAATTTCCCGTTAAGATTTGCTTAAATAAGCTGGAAGGAAAACACATGATTGATAGGCCGTCGTCGAGCCTACCAAAGATAAAAACCTAACTTGGTCTCTCTAATGGGTAGAAAGGGCAATTAAGGGTCGATCCCACAAGGACTAAGGGGAGCTAACAAGTATCAATTTGTGATAAGCTAAGTCAAGTCTTTTTGGGTTTTGAGTTATAAAGAAAAACTACAAACAATAATAAAAAGGATCTTGGGAAGGTATCCACCAATTAAGTCATTCACAAACTACAATTTAACATACAGAACATAGAAATTTGGGGATAAATTAGGGAAAGTCATTTAAGGCACCCAACTACTCTCTCAAGCTAGAGGGATTACTTGAGTTATGAATACAACCTACTCTCGTGGTTACAAAACATAAAACAAGTGTTAAAGCATAAACACGATGACATAAACATTCTCTTGACTGGAAATTCCTATTCTCATGGCATTTCAAGTCAATTAAGCATAAGGGAGCTAACTCAAGTTCATCTCTCGATCCTTCATTGAGAAAGCTTAGATAAATAGTTCTAGCAATGGCCACTTACAAGAACTAACAATGAAACCACTTAAACTTAACTAATTAACATCCCACATTAGCTAAATCAACACATGCAAACAAGTATTTGTGAATTCGTCAATGGTTTCAACCATCCCAAGTAAATAAACTACTCACAAATCATAATAAATTGCAAAGCTAAATAAATAACTAACAACTAAGAACATGAAATCAAACACTAATTTAACATAAACAAGTAATAAAACAAGAAAAGATACAAAAATAAGCAATTAAAGCAATAAAATAAGAGAGAGAGTAAGAAATTCTCATTGATAATGCAAGAAATAATCAAATCTTCAAGTCTCCTTCCTTCAATTCTTCATATTCCAAGCTTTCAACAAGTTTTTCCCACTTTCTCTCTCTAAAAATTGAGAGTTTCTCTCTCTAAAAACCTAACCTAAGCTAAAACTACACTAAGAAGATCCTCCCTTACAAATGAAGCTAAAGGGGTATTATATAACCCCCAAGTAAAAGGACGGAGAACACGAGGAAACGACCCGTCTACAGGTCGGCACGGACGTGCCAAAGGTTGCACGGACGTGCAGACCTGTTAAAATACGACCAGTAGCTACTGCCTGACCTTGCACGGACGTGCTTCATTTGGCACGGACGTGCAGTGACATGCACGGACGTGCCACTTATTGGCACGGACGTGCAGCTCTTTTTTGGCGAAACAACTTATTTTTGGAAGGTCATAACTTCTTCGTTACTCATCGGAATAAGGCATGTGACCAGTCGTTGGAAAACTCTTGAGATGAACTTTAATCTCCAATTTGAATCACTTCAAAATGTTGAGTGAAACAAAAGTTATGGTCATTTGAAGTTGACCTTAGTGCAAAAATCCTTCCAAAACTTTCCAAAAGCTTTTCATTTCTCTTTAAGGCACTCATCCTTCTTCCTTAATTGCTCTATCAACCAAGTTTTCCCTTCTCCTTGTTCGCTCATGCTTGATCACGTCCATATATAGTGCTAAAAATAGCTACATTACATCAAAAACACAAACAACCCGTGAAACATGGATGGTACAAAATTTGTATAAAAATAGGATAAATAATGAACTTTGATGTCGAATAATCACGAAAACAAGGTTCAAAAGTACCCTAAAATCATACCAAATAACAAGTTATCAATGATCTTTTGGGGCCCATGTGCTGAGAAATACACGTTTGATTTTTTGTTTCTCTTTGTTGTGTTGCTTTTTTACCAAAACAACAGATAAGATTTTTTCCCCCCTTCTAAATTGATCATGTATATTAAAGCTGATTCATATACATTGTTAAAAAGAGTGGTAGATAATTTGCGGCTTTGGGCCCTTGGTGATGATGCCTTTTTAAATGACAATCATTCTACAAAATGAGATTGTAAAAACTATGGAAATATTTAGTTAAGGGCTTGTTCTGTTCACCTTATTTTTTTTTATTATTATTTTTTTAAATAAGTCTCTTTAAGAATTAAAGGCACACCTCTTTTGTTTAAGTGTGCCTCAAAGCCTTTTATTTTAAGAGGGGATAACTCGTTTACACTTGGTTTTGCTTTTGTGCTATAAGGAATTTGGAATGCTAATAATCTTTCATCATTCTTGCTTGTCTTTGGAAATTTTTTTAACTTAATCCTATCAATTAAGGATCGTTCCTCTTTAGTTTGTAAACATGTCTGTTCTAGTGTGAGAAGACTTCTGGAATGATTACCAACCTTGTGAAATGTGTGTCATGCTGGTAGGTGTTCTCAACAGCAGCAGATAATCAAACACAGGTAAGAGTCAAAGTCTATCAGGGTGAACGTGAAATGGCGTCAGACAATAAGCTCTTGGGTGAGTTTGAACTACAAGGGATCCCACCGGCACCAAGGGGTGTTCCACAAATCGAAGTGACATTTGACATTGATGTTAATGGTATAGTCACAGTCTCTGCGAAAGACAAGTCAATAGGCAAAGAACAGCAAATCACCATCAGGTCATCCGGGGGATTGTCAGAGGCTGAGATTCAGAAAATGGTTTAGGAAGCAGAGTTGCATTCTCAAAAGGACCAGCAAAGAAAAACTCTAATTGAGGTCAGGAACAATGCAGATTCCACTATTTATAGTATTGAGAAGAGTGTATCAGAGTACAAGGATAAGGTCCCTGCGGATGTAGTTAAGGAGATAGAATCTGCTATGGAAGATCTTAGGGAAGCTGTGCAAAAAGATGATGCTGATTTGATCAAGTCCAAGATTGCTGCGGCTAATGCAGCAGTTTCTAAGATCGGACAACATATGTCTGGTGATGGGTCTTCTGGCGGGTCGCATGGTGGTGGGGATCAAACTCCTGAAGCAGAATACAAGGAGGTAAAGAAGTGAGCCTTTTAGTGTGCCGGTGGTAGAAACCTTTTGTAGTTCATCATTCAGCAATATATGTCCCTCTGTCATTCTGTCTCTGCAGGCAGGTTTTTGGAATCATTTTTACCGAGTGTTAAGTTAGATACTCTTGGGATGCTGTGGGGAATAATTTCAAGCCTTTAAATCCCACTAGCTTGAACCCCACTGTGATCATACACTAAAGTGCGGTGGCGTCCAAAAGGGAAGAAGATAGAGCAAAAGAGTCGCCAACAAGTTTTTAAGGAACTTGTAAACCGTTCATAGGATGAAGGTTACACCCCTTAACGATCCAAGAGATCGTCAACTCCATAAGGTCTAGAACCAAATAAGGGTTCGGGTATGAAGGTACAAATCCAACCTAAAAGAGATTGAATCTGCCCTAATAATAGGCCTCTACTTTATTCTGATCGTATTCATGTGCGCTTTTCGATTAACATGCAATCAATAGGATTAACCCTAAACCTGTTTAATCTATGTTGGTTGAATATTAATGCACAAACAAATATATTATTGGCGATCACTTGAATTATAATCATATTAGCCCTAACAAGATTATTAAATATCTTAGTAAGCGTGATTACAAGTATCAATTTCCTTTAAACATGCATAAAAGATGTGATCAAGCAATAAAAATAAATATCATCAAGCAACATAATAATCATAATCATCATAATAATAATCATGAATAATAATAATCATGTTCATGTTAATATTAAAGCATAATAAAAATAGCAAGATCCTAGGCATGATACTAACAAGATTAATAACAAACCCTAGCATGTCACTAAGCAATAAAAAATCAAATCTTTAACCCTAACATGATACTAACAATCATAAATATTAGGAAGAGAATAGGAAGCATCACAACAATCATATTAAATGTTAAAATTACCCTAGACATGATACTAGGAATATCATAATAACAATATAAACATGATCTCTACATCATAACATTAATAAATCAATAAAGTACTTACTTTGATGCCTCGTACCTCTTTCTAATAACAAAATACACACGTTAGTAACTTTAAGGAAAAATAATAATCAAACAATTAAATTAAATAATTGAAAGAGAGATTTGGGACCAAACCTTCAGAAATTAAACCTTTCACGTCTAGGGCGAAGGCAACTTCGAATATGGCTAGGTGTTTCTAGATCTTGTGAATACGAAATTTTGTATGAAAACAAAGTTTAGAAAAGAATGAATTAAATGTTTTAAGAGAGATGAATGATTTAGAGAATGCTAAAGAATTAATGATTGTAGATGATAACTTGCGAATGAATAGAATTGGTCCATGAAAACGGAGTTTTTGATGCGATATTTATAGAGAAAATCAGCCAAAAAAGATAATTTAACAAAACAGAGTCTGACGCTCAGGAAACAAGGTTGGCGCCAACCCTGGCTAGCTGGCGCCAGGCACCAGTGGCTAGCGCCAGGCGCCAATGGCTAGCGTCTGGCGCCAAGCCTGGTTCCAGGCGCCAAGGCCCGGGGTTGGACGCCAGTCTTGATTTTAACGCGTTTTCGAAAATCTGATAAGTTTACCGTACTGGAGCATAAAATAATATAATTCCTTCGAAAATGCTATTTGATTTTGATTAAAACTCCGAAAAGTCAACAAAGTCAACTTATCAATGCTAATTGAATTAGGAATGAAAAGAACCTTCTAGAAGATTCTAGAATACTGAAACCATTCCTAATTGCATTAGGAATGATAAATCATATTAGGCCCTCCCCTAGATCATTGGGCCGCACATAAAGCTCAAACTGGGCCCAGTTTGGTAAATTGGCCATAACTTCCTCAATATTCATCGGAATTGGCTTATAATATATCATTGGAAAGGTCTTTGCAATCCCCATCCAACTACACTACTATTGGACCCATATCATGGACCAACCAAACTGGATTGGCTATTTTCTTAAAATTAAGTTTTCAAAAACAGAAAGAAGAGAAAAGAAATAAAAACTTTCCGCAACACTAGACCTTTCCACACTTTCGTTTCATTCGATTATGATTCGACGTGAAAGGTACTCATCACTGGGTTTGGTTTTGGGGAGACACAAATGGGTGTCTACAGAAGCCCCCACTTTGACTAAGTTTGGAGAAACGCAAGTTTCGAAAACAAAAGTCAAAGTATCGATAGGGACGGAGAATAATTCAGAACGTTCTGCAATCCTAAATCATTCTAGTAACGCCGATACCTGCAAAACTAGCGTTAGTTAAACAGATAAAAGAGTTAAGAAACGCGTATCTTGCACCGTCGAGCACACGTCTCTGAAAGTAACCGATTGTTGCCGCTTTACTGTTTTGATGACCTCCTGCAAGCTAGAGAATGCCATCCCACTTGAAAACCGCTACGCCCGTAACTGCTTCCAAATTAGAAGGTTGATTCGCCTGAAACTATCCTCCTCCGCAATGATAATATTCCACATCCTAGGGAATACTATCGAAGATTGCTTCTCTTGAAACAATCTCCATCCGCATTGATAATATTCCGCGTCCAAGGGAATACTATCAAAGATTGCTTCTCTTGAAACAATCCTCAGTTGTTTGTGATAACTCTCCACAATCTAGGGAATGCCACCTTGCTGTATCGATGTTCACTCGTCTCTGAACAAAGAGCTTCCTTTTGATATGTTCACGCGCCTCTGAACAAAGAGCTGGAAAATAGGAAATGTCCACGCGTCTCTGAACAAAAGAGATTTGATGATATGCCCACGCGTCTCTGGAGCAAAAGAGCTTGAATGAAATGTCCACGCGTCTTTGAAAAAAATAGCTTTGGTTGATATGCCCACGCGTCTCTGGAGCAAAAGAGCTTTTGATGGAAATGTTCACGCGTCTCTGAACAATAGAGCTTCGGTGCTTGAATGTTTGTTGCGATAATGTTCTGAAGAAAAATTTCCGAAGACCAACGTTTGTCGATCTCTAAAGCTCGCCTGAACTTTGCTTTCGCTAAAACCAGTATGCCGGTGTTTCCGTGATGAGCCAATTCTTAGGCGCTTCAAGCTAAGTGAGACGGTCTTTCATCAGGTCGACCACTTATTGTGATTGTAATCAAACTGACTACTTAATCATGTCAAATTGCTTATAGGGGCTAACTGGCGCACCAAGGAACCCGAAATTGCTGTATGAAGTCGAAATCGCCTTTCTGAGAGGCTTCAAGCTCTGTCGTTGCTGAGATATTTCTGGCGCCAAGAATTGATTCTGTCGCCGAACGCTGTGATAGGGTCTTCCTTGTTCTGCTACACTTGTATTTATTTTTTACTATAGAACTTTGCCAATTTCTTTAATTATTTTAGGGTTGACCTAAGGCTTAATGTAGCTTGACTCATCGACTTGACACGACTCAAGGTATAAACTTGACTCGATATATTTGACTGACTCGAGGTTGATTCGACTCGAAGTGTTATGACACATGTGTTAGACTCAAATCAAAGTGATATGACACGACATGACTCTATGTGTACATGACTCGTGTGTACATTGTAATGTGATCGTGCGACTCGAAAATGCAAAAAGCAAAAATTTCCGTCATTTTTGTGGAGGGTACCGACTTTCTCCCGAAAAAGAAAGACGCAAAAAAGGAATCGAAGTGTGAAGGTGCATGTTGAATGAGTTTAGTCAAATGTCATTTGATACTATCTCTCAAAGTGCAAGGATTAACCCATCCTAGGCTATCTCAACTGTTGACTCAATGATGAAAGCATTTGGGTAACTTAGGCACGGAGGCTAAGTACTTCATGCTTCGTGATGCAATGATGAGTGATGTTGATATGACAAGGCATGCTTCAGCGTTGTATTAAGATTTCATGACAAAGGGTTCCTAAGGGAAGTATATTTGGTCATGTATCTGTGATGTGTGTGATAGTGACACTAAATCTAGGCCACAAGAGCTAAGTGTGTGAAAAAATATTATTTGTTAAAAGAGTCAAATGGTGGTGACTCTTAGGCTAGGGTAAGCTAATGGTGTAGGGACCAAGCCCCCAATTCTAGCTCTAAGTGAATAGGGATGAACATTGGAGATCCCTTGATATGATCATGGTGCAAGTGTGTGAATGTGAATATGAATGCATGTTTATTACGGCCGCACCTCGATGTGGGGTTGCCTACGTATCCGTTAGGAATCAGGTCGAACGTAGCTCTAGCCGAACCTCGCACAAGTGTGTATACCTCAAAAAGGTCTTTTAAGGGTTGTAACGTGGTTAGGTTAAAGGT
Organism: Chenopodium quinoa; assembly: GCF_001683475.1. Lineage (NCBI taxonomy): Eukaryota > Viridiplantae > Streptophyta > Magnoliopsida > Caryophyllales > Amaranthaceae > Chenopodium > Chenopodium quinoa. The sequence continues at coordinate 1,417,948 of NW_018744955.1, read as the reverse complement.
TATAGAAGAAGGGGATAAAGGCTCAAGACCCTAGATAAGCCCCCAAGGTGTGCATCCTCATTTTTGAATCTTTATATTTTTATGCTTGAGTTCATACTCTTTTTTAGCTCTCTTTGCTTTAGCATTTATTTTATTTTTGCAAGTGTGGGAAATCCCGATCATGCGGTCTTTCACTCACTTGGCATTCATGTTTCTCAGGCACGGTACCGAGCACTCGATAAGAGACGCAATCTGAGACGTGTTCTTATCGAAGATACTTTTATATCAAAGGCATTGGAACACTTGCCCTTTTGTACACTTTTATTTATTTTTTGCTATTTTTGCTATCTTTTGAATTAGTCAAATCACTCAAGCTTTGTTCTTTGAAAATTGCATAAGTTGCACACCATCCCATCACAAGGTTAGGTAGATGTAAGTTGAAAAAAGGAAGGTCTATCGTTAGACGAGGCTCAAAGTGGTTTATGAAGAAAGGATTGAATATTCGAAAGGTGAAAGGAGATATGATGTGGCTACAAGGGGTGCCTCAAATCATTGGTATACCTTGTGCTTAATTCAACACGATTTTTTTTTTTAATGCAATATAATGAAATGATCATATGTAAGGAAATAAATGCTCATTTTTATTAAAAGAAAAGGAAAAAAGACTACAAAATTAATCTAAAGGAAAAGAAAAGGTGTCTATGCTAGACTTATTGAGGAAAGGAAAAAAATGAAAAAGAAATAGAAAAAGAGGTCATGAACTCTTGTCGTTGAAGCTCGTCTCTTGTCTTGTGTTGTTTCTTTTATCATCACTCGCTCTTCTTGTTAACTGGAGGTATGGGAAGCTTGTTATTATCAATCAAATGTTGGATAGCCTCTTTTAGCTTCCAACAGCTCTCAGTAGTATGACCCCTACCCTGGTGGTACCTGCAGTGTTCGTCTGGATTCCAACTAGGCAATCTTTTCTTAAGTGGGGGATCTTTAATAGGTCCTATGGGAGTAATGATTCCCTTGGCATGGAGTCGATCGAAAGCATCATCGCAGCTAGTTCCAATAGGGGTAAATTACCTTTTCAGTTGCTTTCGATTTCCCATGGCTAGGATCTCACTAAGGTCAAAAGTACCAACGCTATTACTAGAGTAGGTGTTTTCGGAAGAAGAAGGATAGTCGTTCTTCTTCCCTTTACACTATTGTTACTAATCTTCGCCTTCTTGTCGTGCGGAGGAACATGAAGGAGATTTGAATCAATGAGATCTTGAATACGATCTTTGCGGGTGAGACATACTTCGGTGGTGTGACCACGACCTCTATGGTATCGAAAATAAGAATTTGGATCCCAATTGGGAAACCGTTTTTCAGGTGGAGGGTCTTGACTGGGACCAATGGGGTGGATAAGATCTTGATTGTGAAGACAGTCGAAAGTTTCATTGTAAGTCATTCTTATTGGTGTGTATTCTTCAATGGTCCGTTTTGCTTGTGGCTTAGGAGCATTGAGTTCTTCATTAAACCCTTGGCGAGAATTTTGTTCAATGGCCATCACCCGATTTGCTAATCCTTCTACCACATTCAAGAGCATGGCAATGACATTTTGCAGTTTTCGAATTTCCTCTTTTAGACTTGACGAGTCTTCCTTGGTATTATCTAAGAAAAGACTTTCATTTTCCTCAATTATGGCTACTTCATCGAGAGAGGTCATATAAGCTGTCTCGATCATAGGCTCTCCCACAGGTGTGATAAGAAGTAATGGATCAAATGATGCATGGTCATCTTCGATGGCTAGAATTTCGGAAGTTTCATTGTCATCAATCAGATCTTGAATGGCTTCTTTGAGTTTCCAACACTCCTCGGTGTCGTGACCCTTTCCTTGGTGATATTTACAATGCTTATTAAGATCCCACTTAGGTGGCCTGGCTTCTGGAACCGGATCTTTGATGGGCCCTATGGGCATGACTAGTCCTTTGTGATGTAGCTTCTCGAAAGCCGTTTCATAACTCATGCCAAGTGGAGTGAACACCCTTTTTGATCTTTGGATTCGTGGTTTAGAGATGTTTGTAGCATGTACCTCACTAGAGGAAGAAGAAGGATGGTCGCTCTTCTTTCCTCTCGCACTATTATCTTTCAGAAGGTCATCTTCAATGTCAATGCCTATATTATAAACAACTTTGAAAGTATTCAAGTCGTGTTGGTACTTTAAGTGCTTTGAATACTTCCCTTGGAGATTCTTGTAAACATCGTCACAGATTCTTTTTCGGTAGGATCCTTGACCATATTAGCAGAAGTTTCCCTCCATTTATTGAAGAAAGAAGTGAACCCTTCGTTTTCCTTTTGTTTTAACATCTCAAGTTGTCTGTGGTCTGTTTCGTCTTGGATGTTGCACTTATATCTATCTATGAAAGCGTTTGTTATCGACTCCCAAGAAGAGGTTTTTTCTTTCTCGAGAGAAAAGAACCATTGTTGACAAACAGTTTCGAGAGATAGTGGGAACAGAGAGGGGAAAACCTTCTTATCGATACCCTTAATGCTCATTATAGTTTCAAAAGCTCTTAGATGGTAGTAAGGGTTATCTGTTGCCTTGAATTTAGGGATGTCAGTGGCGTTGAACTTATGCGGAAGAAGTTCCTTGTCCAGCGAGACCCCTTGTGAACTCATGCCTGAAATTTATAGTCACTAGATAGCTTGCTTAGACTATCTTGCATGAGGTTCATTTGTTGTTGCTTCACGGGATCATCGACCCTAAGTGCGAGAAATTTCAGTGTCTCAGTCACAGTAGCCAGTTGATTCTTAAGATCATTGACTTCTTCTTGAGTTGCCATTATCTTCTTAGCCTTCCTCTTTTGACGAATCGGTTTATCAAAAAGCGAGACTTAAAAAAAGAGGTTGTCCTTGATTAATCGCCCTTCTCTCCTTGACCAAGTACTGTGGGAAAGGAATTTGGGGATACTTATTGTTAATTATTGACTCAAACTTTATTCAACATGCAATGGATAGAGGAAATGAAGAAAAATTGGAATAAAATGTGAAAGAAGATTTAGATGGAGGGATATGAAGAATTAGGAATAGAATGTACCCCCCAACTCCAATGACGGAAAGACCGACTCATGCATGGACCTACGACATGGTCATGGCGATGTACTCAAAGTGTGTGCTAAGACTAGTGAGTGTATGTGACATGTTAAGACTCGTGTCATGAACATGTGGCTAGACTATGTGACTAAGACTCGATTAATGACTCAACAAGGTGTTATTGACAGCGAAAATTAACCGAATTAATTAGCAAACTGGTTAATTAGACCCTAGGTGATGACTCGACCAATAATCTGACCTGTCGGCCAAACGACAGGACTGGCGTCACACCATGGAGCTTGGCGCCAGACAACAGAGCTGTCGTCAGGCGCTACACTTCATAGTGTGGTGCTACAGCTCAGACCTTGGCGCCAATATTGGAGCTTCGGTCTAGGACTGTTTTCAGTGTTATTAGTCAACTGGGGTATGCCTAAAGTCGTACTAGGTCAATTCTAATTAAAATATTAGACTTTATTGACTCAAATTAATTAATTAATTAATTAAGCAAAGTTCTTTAAGCCATTAATTTATGTAGTCTCAACACAAGTCAACAAACGGTTAAGAGAAGCATAGAATATATATATGCACAACAAATAATGCACAATTAGTCAAGTAGGCACAATATGATGCAATGCGTTCGCAACCTAACCATGGCTCTAGTTCTCTAAAGTTCGGGATATGGTTTAGTCAATAGAGGGTCCATGGTTAATTGTCCGGATGCACCGCGCAGAAGCCTAACCGTGAAGGGTTGGCGCGAGTGGATGGGACACCGCGAGCTTTAGAAAAAACTCGCTTCTATGGTTTGGTGAATTCAACATCTCGGATGTACCCTTTGTTGCACGGAGTGTTCAATCGGGTAGATGGAGCATGAATTCCCAGAGGGTTATGTCCATATGTAGAACACATATGGGTTTCAGAAAAGTGAGAAAAAATTCAATCTGGAAGTAGGATCGAGCAAACAATACGAAAAACCGGTCGAAATTAGAACGCATATTTCTGGCTCAGTATTGGGGAAAATTGGCGCCAGCAAACGGAGACTGGCGCCAACTTTTAGCCGTAGCGCCTGGCGCCAATACTGGCGTCTAGCGCTACGGCTAAAAGTGTGCCGCCAAGCTCTGGCCCCGGACGGTACTTCCCACATGCCTCAGCAGCTTTCCGTGCTCGATAAAATCTTCCAGTTTCGCTCGGTGTTATTTCAGTCCTATTTGTGAAAGACATTTCTCAAATTTCCTACGTGTAAAATCCTATGTTTTTAACTCATTACGGATGGTCTTTCCAATGAGATCTTTTTTATGCATATGACAATAATGTTAATCAAAATTACGCACATGAAATACTTAGGACTTTTCGAGTCTCATCCACTCATTCTAAATCATTGCCGAAATAAATTTAGGAATTAAAATAGAAATCCTCCCCGGTGGAGTCGCCAAAAACTGTGGGGAATAATTTCAAGCCTTTAAATCCCACTAGCTTGAACCCCACTGTGATCATACACTAAAGTGCGGTGGCGTCCAAAAGGGAAGAAGATAGAGCAAAAGAGTCGCCAACAAGTTTTTAAGGAACTTGTAAACCGTTCATAGGATGAAGGTTACACCCCTTAACGATCCAAGAGATCGTCAACTCCATAAGGTCTAGAACCAAATAAGGGTTCGGGTATGAAGGTACAAATCCAACCTAAAAGAGATTGAATCTGCCCTAATAATAGGCCTCTACTTTATTCTGATCGTATTCATGTGCGCTTTTCGATTAACATGCAATCAATAGGATTAACCCTAAACCTGTTTAATCTATGTTGGTTGAATATTAATGCACAAACAAATATATTATTGGCGATCACTTGAATTATAATCATATTAGCCCTAACAAGATTATTAAATATCTTAGTAAGCGTGATTACAAGTATCAATTTCCTTTAAACATGCATAAAAGATGTGATCAAGCAATAAAAATAAATATCATCAAGCAACATAATAATCATAATCATCATAATAATAATCATGAATAATAATAATCATGTTCATGTTAATATTAAAGCATAATAAAAATAGCAAGATCCTAGGCATGATACTAACAAGATTAATAACAAACCCTAGCATGTCACTAAGCAATAAAAAATCAAATCTTTAACCCTAACATGATACTAACAATCATAAATATTAGGAAGAGAATAGGAAGCATCACAACAATCATATTAAATGTTAAAATTACCCTAGACATGATACTAGGAATATCATAATAACAATATAAACATGATCTCTACATCATAACATTAATAAATCAATAAAGTACTTACTTTGATGCCTCGTACCTCTTTCTAATAACAAAATACACACGTTAGTAACTTTAAGGAAAAATAATAATCAAACAATTAAATTAAATAATTGAAAGAGAGATTTGGGACCAAACCTTCAGAAATTAAACCTTTCACGTCTAGGGCGAAGGCAACTTCGAATATGGCTAGGTGTTTCTAGATCTTGTGAATACGAAATTTTGTATGAAAACAAAGTTTAGAAAAGAATGAATTAAATGTTTTAAGAGAGATGAATGATTTAGAGAATGCTAAAGAATTAATGATTGTAGATGATAACTTGCGAATGAATAGAATTGGTCCATGAAAACGGAGTTTTTGATGCGATATTTATAGAGAAAATCAGCCAAAAAAGATAATTTAACAAAACAGAGTCTGACGCTCAGGAAACAAGGTTGGCGCCAACCCTGGCTAGCTGGCGCCAGGCACCAGTGGCTAGCGCCAGGCGCCAATGGCTAGCGTCTGGCGCCAAGCCTGGTTCCAGGCGCCAAGGCCCGGGGTTGGACGCCAGTCTTGATTTTAACGCGTTTTCGAAAATCTGATAAGTTTACCGTACTGGAGCATAAAATAATATAATTCCTTCGAAAATGCTATTTGATTTTGATTAAAACTCCGAAAAGTCAACAAAGTCAACTTATCAATGCTAATTGAATTAGGAATGAAAAGAACCTTCTAGAAGATTCTAGAATACTGAAACCATTCCTAATTGCATTAGGAATGATAAATCATATTAGGCCCTCCCCTAGATCATTGGGCCGCACATAAAGCTCAAACTGGGCCCAGTTTGGTAAATTGGCCATAACTTCCTCAATATTCATCGGAATTGGCTTATAATATATCATTGGAAAGGTCTTTGCAATCCCCATCCAACTACACTACTATTGGACCCATATCATGGACCAACCAAACTGGATTGGCTATTTTCTTAAAATTAAGTTTTCAAAAACAGAAAGAAGAGAAAAGAAATAAAAACTTTCCGCAACACTAGACCTTTCCACACTTTCGTTTCATTCGATTATGATTCGACGTGAAAGGTACTCATCACTGGGTTTGGTTTTGGGGAGACACAAATGGGTGTCTACATATGCAATCTTTCACAGTTGTTAACCCATCAATGATAAGTAAAAAATAACATAAAAGATTTGAAAACTGTAATCTGTGTTTCTTTTGTTGCAATTCTTGGCTTAAGCACAAAAGTTTAATTTATATTCTCATATCATCAGTATCCGTCCATAAAGTAATACATTAATCCCTTTTTTAAAAAGATTTTCAGGTTAATACTTTAATCTCTTATATGAACCCTCTCGCTTAGGCTTAAGCACAAAAGCTCAATTCATATTCTCTTATCATCAGTCTCTGCCCACCATAAAATACATTAGAAAAGATTTGTCCCCAAATCAAATATGATTTTAACAATGACACATTAAGAACAAACACAATATAATAGACTTTTTTTTTCCTTTGAAAAGTACATAATATGTACCCTGTACATGGAGTTGTGTTAGGATATATTAGAAAGATTTGATATTATTTGATTTGATTTGACTTGGTTAGGATATTTTCTTGGCAAAGATAGGCTAGATAATATTCTATAGATACTTGCCATATTTATCTTGTATTGCTCTATATATTAAGGCCAAGAGTCATGAATGAAAGCTAAGCAAAAATATTCTTGATTGATATTTCACATGGTATCACAGCCTGAGTTTTTTTAGAACCAAACTCCCTGTTATATCTAGGTTTGCAAGATCGACCCGAAGATTTTATAACCCCGACTCGTCTAAAGGGTGATAACTATGATGATTGGGCGGCTGATATTCGTATGGCATTGGAAGCTAGACCTGGAAATCCTGACCCAGACCCGATGACCCGACCCGAATGACCCGACCCATGACCCGAAATTGACCCAAAACCCGAATTAACCCGACTCGACCCATACCCGACCCGAAATGACCCAACCCGAAATGACCCGACCCGAGATTACCCGACTCAAAGTTGACCCGAGACTCGAAACGACCCGACCCGAAGTTGACCCGAGACCCGAAGTTGACCCGACCCGAAAATGACCCGACCTTTAACTTCTTTTAGTAAATAATTATATAAGTTATAAAAATTTTATATTAGGAAATTATACATTAAAATAGACCCAACAACATCTTACATGACTACATTGACTTTCATATAATAGCTAAAAAAGATGGTCAAAGTGAGATGTGTGAATAGTGCAAAATGTTAAATCGTTAAGAGTAATTTGGGACGGAGGGGGTATAAGAATAATTCAAAGAAATTATTACAACAATGACAATGATAATAAGAGTACGTATTAAAACTAAGATCAATAAGAGAGTGAGGTATAAATCAATTAGTTAAAGCATCCCTCTTAGTTTCAGGAGATCCTGAAATTTCAGTCTAAAATTCTAAACACAAAAAAAAAAAAAAAAAAAAAAAAAAAAAAAACACTAAAGGTTAATAAAAGTCAAACAATTGCTATAATCCATGAAAAAAATAGCCTTAATAAATATAGTGAGTTTTTCGTCAAAAAATAAATAATAAATATATATACAGAGTTGAATTTAGCCCAATGAATCACCCGAATATGACTAAAAGTTGACCCGACCCGAAGTTGACCCAAAAATTGGACCCGAAAATTAGCCTGACCCGAAATGACCCGACCCGAAATGACCCGACCCGAAAATTGACCCGACCCAAACTGACCCGACCCAAACTTGACCCGACCCGAACTCGACCCGAAGTGTTGACTTGATACCCGACCCGACCCGATTATCGGCCGACCCGAAATCAATCCGAAACCCGAAATGACCCGACCCGACCCGAACTTGACCCGATAATCTTTTGACCCGAACTTGACCCGATTCGAAATGACCCGACCCATACGCGACCCGAATGACCCATTTGCCAGGTCTATTGGAAGCAAGGCGCAAATATGAATTCTTGGATAGAACTATAACTAGACCGATATCTCCTTGCACATAGTCGGATTGGAACACCATCAATGCAATGTTAGTATCATGGATAACTAACACAATAGATCCGGAGGTCAAGTCTACCATGAACTAATTATCGTGAAGCCAAGAAGCTATAGGATCATCTCCAACAACGATTTGCTTTGGTTAATGGTCCACGAATTCATCAATTGAAGTCCTCGATTGCGCACTGTGAACAAACAAAATCGATGTTTGTTTCAACATATTATGGCCAATTGAATGCCTTGTGGGAAGAGCTATATCGCCATGAACCTATAATTACCTATGCGTGTTGTTCGAAGTGCAATATAGGTGAATTACACGCCCAAAGACGAGAAAACTTCATGGGTTTTTAATGGGCTTGTACTATGAATACTATTCTCAATTGCGTGCTAATATTCTTTCCCAAGATCCTCTTCCTTCAATCGATAGAGCATATCAATTAGCTATTCAAGATGAGCGTGTGCGGCTAGTAAAAACCATTCCCGAGGAGAAGGCAACGGAGGCAGTAGGATTTGCACTCAAAGCAAATTCGGGAACAGGTCATGGGCGTAAAAGCAGCAGCAACGAAGGTTTAGTTTGCTTCAAGTGTCAGAGACCCGGTCATGATGCCTCAAATTGTTGGAGTAAACTGGTGTGCTCACATTGCAAGAAGCGTGGCCATGATAGTAGAGGTTGTTATGAACTTCATGGCTATCCAGAGGGTTAGTTTGATCGTCCCAAGACTGATGGTGCTGGTCGTGGAAAGGGGAATGCGTATGGAAGGGGACGTGGCTTCGTGAAAGCCAATGCCGTAAACAGCAACAGCATAAGGGCTTCGAGCAATGCTAGTGGTGCCTCGGAGTCAACATCTTCTAATAAAATTTTGCACCCCTGACTAGTGGAAAGCAATTGCGGGATTCTTTGGTAATGCAAAGGTTCCTGACAACCGGTTGAATGGTAAGTTTAATACCAAAACGTGGATTATTGATACCGGCGCAACAAATCATGTCCTGGAGATGAGACTTGGTTATTTGATGTAACTGAGATCATGCAAATTCTCGTTGGTCTTCCCAACGGTGGAACGGTATTTGCAAAGAAGGAAGGGTCGATTCGATTGTCGACCTCAATTACTCTTAAAAATGTGTTATATGTTCCGCAATTGAGTTGCAATTTCTTTTGGTTTCACAATTAATTAGAGATTTAAATTTCAATGTAAAATTTAATTCCTCTTTGTGTGTTATACAGAACCAAACGGGGATGCTGATTGGGACGGGTGTTAGGCAAGACGGACTTTATTATTTTGGAGAAACGGACTCGGTTCAACATATTTCTGTAAATGACGCAACCTCTTCGTTGGAGCTATGGCACAAAAGGATGGGGCATCCTTAAGAAAATGTAGTAAAGTTACATCCTCCCGTAGTTGGTTTTAAGGGTAGTTTAAACAAAAATTGTGAGATCTGTTTTAAGGCTAAGCATCCTAGGGACAAGTTTCCTATTAGTGATGATAAAGCAAAGTCGTATGTTTGAGAAAGTACATTGTGATTTGTGGGGTTCTTATAGACATCCTTCGTCTTGTGGAGCTCGTTATATTTTTAACTATAGTTGATGATTATTTTCGTGCCGTATGGGTTTATTTGTAGGATGATAAAACAGAAGTTTTTCATACTTTTATGAGTTTTATTGCCATGGCTGATCGTCAATTTTCTCAAAATATAAAAATTGTGCAAAGTGATAACGGTACGAAATTTAATTGTTTACGTGAGTATTTTTCCGCTACCGGTATTTTATTTGACACTTCTTGTGTTGGGACACCACAACAAAACGGTAGAGTTGAGCGCAAACACAAACACATTTTTAATGTAGCCCGGGCCTTACGCTTTCAAACTCACTTACCGATTTATTTTTGGGGAGAGTGTGTACTTGCCGCTGAACATTTAATTAATCGAACTCCAACCCCTTTGTTACAAAATAAAACACCCTTTGAGATTTTATTTGGATATCCTCCATCTTATAATTTTATCCGCACTTTTGGTTGCTTGTGTTTTGCCCACAATCAGAAAACGAAGGGGATAAGTTTGAGAGTCGTAGTAGAAAGTGTGCGTTCTTGGGGTATCCATTTGGCAAGAAAGGGTGGTATTTGTATGATCTTGAAAAGCGAGAATTTTTTTGTGTCCCGGGATGTGAAATTCTTTGAGAATGTTTACCCTTTTCTTGATGCAAATGTGGTGAATATTGAGCCCGAGAGAATTGTTCATATGTATGATGATGTTGTGGTGGACGATGATTTTGTGGGAGATGCAAGTGCAGGGGTTACGGCACCCCAAAACAATTCCCAGCAGCAAGAAACAGTAGACTTTGCGACTTGGCCGCGGGAGATTGGAGTGAACCGTGACCAGGCCGCGGACTCAACTGCCTAGCAGCCACAAACAGCAAACTCCGCGGCCTGGCCGCGGAAGAAAGGGGTGAGTCACGACCAGGCTGCGGACTCCTCTGCTCAACAAGAGAATGTGGGGGCTGGTGCTTTTGAAGCACATCAGCACAACCCTTAGTAGCAGCCCGTACTACCGAGGCAGCAGGGCTAGCCACAACAGCCATCCCTGCCACTGCCGAACAATATGGAGCATCATGATAGCCAACATCAACCGAATCAGGTGACTTGGGAAGGGGTTTGCGTGTTAAGACTCCTTCAGTTCTTTTACAAGATTTTGTTACTCATACTATTGTTGCCGAAAGTCCATCTTCGCCTACACCAATTCCATAGCACAAGTCAGGTACCCCGTACCCTATAGCACACTATATTAATTGTGACAATTTTTCAGTCAAGTATCGTCATTTTTTGGCAGCTATTATCTTGGGTAATGATTCGAAATCCTTCAGGGAAGCAATGAGGCATGAAGGTTGGAGGAAATCAATGCAAGAAGAAATCTGAGCCTTAGAAGATAATAGGACTTAGATATTAGAGGAATTGCCCCCCGGGAAACGTGCACTTGGTAGTCAATGGGTCTATAAGACCAAATATTTGTCCGATGGTGATATTGAAAGATTGAAATCAAGATTGGTGATTTTTAGCAATCATCAAACCGAGGGTATCGACTACAATGAGACTTTTGCTCCAGTTGCAAAGATGACAACTATTCGAGTTTTCTTGGTTATAGCTGCTTGCAAGAATTGGGAATTACATTAGATGGATGTGCAAAATGCATTTTTACATGGTGATCTTGACGAAGAGGTGTACATGAAGTTGCCCCCCGGGTTTGAAAGCAACAATCCTAAGTTGTTGTGTCATTTGAAAAAGTCCTTATATGGTTTAAAGCAGGCTCCCCGGTGTTGGTAAGCAAAGCTTACGACAACTCTGAAAAGGTATGGGTTTCATCAATCCTACTCTGATTATTCTTTGTTTACATTTTTTAAAGGGAAAGTTCAGATCAATGTATTTATCTATGTTCATGATTTGATTATTTCGGGAAATAATTCTGCTGCATTATTGGCTTTTAAGTCCTATTTGGGTGATTGTTTTAAAATGAAAGATCTAGGGCCCTTGAAATATTTTCTTGGCATTGAGGTTTCCCTTAAAGAGAACAATGAAACACCCAACCGGTAGCACAACACACATCGATATGTCTTTGCGTCCATCATCTGACCCAACCCAGAAATAGGGATAGCCTGAAGCCAAGCAGAAGTGTGAAATCCTTGATGCGAATTCCACAATGCTGATTGACGAGGAGATAAAGAGAAGGTGGATTTTGCAGATGCGGTAACCTTTGTGAAATATATATCTGTCAATTTCTTCATGAGTTTAGGGGCAGCGAACTCACTAGGATTACTCAAAATGTCAGACTCAACCATTCCATTATACAGAAGCAACGCATCCGCGAAGGCTCGACCAAGGCCAACAACACCAGCATGTCGAAGAAGCTTTGTCTACAAATCAGCAGACTGTAACCGAGAGGCAAGAAAAGCATAATGACGAACATCACCTGCGGAATAAACACCAAGTCCGTCAAATGCAAATGATAAGGTGGCAAGCCGCCACTGCCAATCGCCAAACCCAGGCCCCGAAGCAGTAACGATACGCTCCAAGGAAGATCGAAGAGCCTCGTCAAAAGCGCGCTGAGCCACCTCAAAAGTATTAGGAGGACAAGTACGCAAAGCAAAGTAGAATTTAGAAACTCCAGTACATGCACTAAGCAACAACAACTCACACTGGGGATCATCGAGCTTAGAAAATCTATCCATAAGAGCAATGGTCTTAGTCAACCTCTGCATCACAAGGTCACCTCCAAAATTGGGATCGGAACTAGCGGGGCCACCAAGCAACTTTACACCATGAGAAGGTCGAGCAATATTAGGCGGAAAAACACCCACAAGCCTGCTTCGAGGGTCCTCTGATGGCCAATAAACTTCGGTTTTTTCCACATTGAGATGTAACCCAAAATGAGGCCCTTCCTCCATAATCAACTCCAGAACCTTCCCCACCACCAAATTATCACCAATAATAGTGCCGTCATCCAAATACCACGCCTGGAGACATAAGTCTAAAGCATCTCTGCTTTTACAAATTAGGGGCTGTAAAACCAAAGCAAAAAGAAGAGGACCAAGGGGATCACCATGCTACACTCCCTGACACGACCATAAGAATTGGTCCCCATAATACAATCTGGCATAATTAGAATAACATAATTCAACCCATCGTGAAATTCCTGGACAACGATGACGAACTTCACGCAATATGATCGTACGACCGACAAGATTGAAGGCATTTTGAAAATCCACCAACAACATAGAAATACCAACATCAGAACCACGGTCCTCAATCAACTGATTCACAGCATGAAGAATTGCCTCACCACATGAAGAAACCCCAACGCCAAATTGTAGACCATCAAAGTAACTTTCTAAAGATTGGCCAACCATAACAGCACCCACCTTCGAAACCAGACGCCGCCAAATAGTACCCACATCTATATGATGAATACCACCACCGGGATTAACAAGTGGTGTAAGAGGAGCATTAGCAATATACTCTCCTAGTTCCACAGGACACTTTCCATCTAGAAAGAGATTAACCACCCCGAAAATAGAGTCAACTAACTCATCTGATATAGCCACAGCAGCACCACTCAAGCAATTGGTGGGAATCCGAGATACAATCTGGGCCCCCACCCCTCTAGCTATAGCAAACCCGATCCTACTGAAAATGTGAGCAGCTGCACGAGCACTGACAGGCTCAAGTCGTATTCACCCAATCAAAAATAAAACCTAAATCCACTAACTATGTAGATAGGGAAGAAGGGTCGAACCACAGGGAAACAAGTCGATTTATTCCTAATTAATTAAAAGCAATCTAAATTATCAAGTAACCAAATTATTATAAAAAGGGTAATTAAACTACTAAAAGTAAGAGTAGGAAGGAATAAAAGTAAGTGGTAAATCAATGAAATAAAATCCTAAGGCATAGTTTCACCAATAAACAAAATTCCAGGGTAAAACATAACAATCAATCATCAATGCATCAATTAATCAGATCATAAAGGGCTTTCGCTACGTATTACAATCACAGAGTTAATTTACCGGTATTAAATCTCATCTCTCAAATCTCGAATAAATATTGCTAAACTCATACAATTAAATCTGGCCAAACCTAATTGCATAGCATTAAATCAATCAATAGGAAAATAATTAAGCATTGACAATCAACAATCATAAATTACCCCTTCATATTATTTATTGGATCCCCATAAACCCTAGAAATAAAACTACTCACGCATAATTAAATCTAAACTAATCAAAGCAATAAAATAAGACATGATGAAAGAATTAAAGAAAATAACTGAAATTAATAGAGAAGAAATCGTTACAAAAAATAATCTGAATTAAGGAGTTGAATTAAGAACAAAGTTGAGAGAATTGTAAAGAGAGAAAATATTCTAAGTAAAGAGAGAAAGTCTAAAGAGAAGGTAAACAAAAATTCCGTATCAAAATCGTACTTAAACAACTCTAAAAACAATCATAATTAAAAACTAAGAATTTGGCAAATCTGGACCCTAAAAAACACGCGCCCGATCGGGCCCGCCTTTTTCTTCAAGCTTCTCCTGGGCAGCCGCGCCCGATCGAGCTAATGCTCACTCGATCGGGCACGCCTTGCACGATGACTTCTATTGCGCGCCCGCCCGATCGGGCGTAAGCTTGCCCGATCGGGCCTGGTCTCTTCCTCGAGGCTTGGACTTCGATTGGGCTTGATTCTTCGGCCCAATCTGAATTTCCTCTTCGGGTTTTGAATACTTGGTCCAAATGCCCCGGTATCACACACTGAGACCTTAATCACCGGCTCTAACCGGTCCTGGGCTTCAAAGATGGTCGTGTTCTCCTAATGTCCGTAGTTGCTCCATGAAAAACCCGGAAAACACTCCAAAGGTGAAATTTCCTACAAAACTCAAGCAAAACTACAAAAACACTAGAAAACACCAATTAATAATAAAAGTGGCTCTAAAGAGCCAAAAACACTACTAATTATGACCAAGGGACGGGGGTAAAATACTAAATAAATTGGACACATCAAGCATCAATATCCTGAGTCTTAGCGAACACCTGTACCCGCTTCAGCAACCCAATAGCATCCTTCTCTAATTCCCTCAACGAAGAAAAGGAGAAAGGAAGAAAACCATAGCCAATAGCCCTGCAACGCACCCCATACTTGTCCCGCTTCCGCTGATCCGCCGCCAACACAACACGACCAGGAATGAAATCAGACAACCCCGATTGCGTCAAAGGTGAAGACCCCGTCAAGTCAACACATACATCAAGGCCTCTATTCCGGAATAAAGCAGCACATATGCTGGTCGTAGAGCCCCGTCGTGTTCTCCAGACAACCCAACGTTAACCTCCTTTTGAGCAGAAATCCCAGACCAAAAATAAATATCAACAAGGGTGTCATGAACAACGTTGTACCGATGTTTAATACCCACCATCCCAGCACAAGAACCTAAGATGTCAATCAAAACAAATAATAATACTCCCTCCGTTTCATAATGTTAGTCCCATATGGAATCAATCACATAAAACAAGAAAATAAATATATTTGGATTCTAACATTAAAGTATAACAGATTTCATAATTAGTTTACCTTATTTAACTTTTTTTATTTTTAATTTGGAAAGCACAAGTCATAATTGTATAATTTAAGGTAAAAATTTCCTTACTTAGAGTCATGTCATCAATCCACAATCAATTAATTCCAAAAAAAATCAAGTCATAAATGAAATATATTCAATATGGGAGAACTTTTTAAAACGCCCAAAATAGTATATGGGACTAATATTATGAAACGGAGGGAGTAATAATAATAATAATAATAATAATAATAATAATAATAATAATAATAATAATAATAATTATAATAATAATAATAATAATAGGAGTATTGAAAGGAATTAATTTTTTTTTAAAAGGTATAATTTCCTTTTCTATTGCTAAATAATGAACTAAGATTCCACTGCATATATCGTGCCGCATTGGGAAAGGGATGCTTGTCCTATTTTAGTTTTGTTATACTCCCTCCGTCCCCTTTTGATAGTCCCTTATGGACAAATTTTAGTTCTAAAATGTTCATCCCATTTGCTTTTTCTAACAACCATTAATATTAATTTTTTACCAAAATTCCCTCCAATTTGGAACAATATTTGTACAAATTTAAGTTTCCCATGTAAATTTTGTTTCCCCATGTACTTTTATTACTTTATTTCTCTACTTTTTTACATACCCAATGTCAATTTACCTTTTCAATATACTTTAACTATGTTTATTAATTCCCGTGAAAAATGTCCATAAGGGACTATCAAAAGGGGACGGAGGGAGTAATAGGGATATTTATTTTATCCTAATTTTTCTTTAAGTTTCCCTAAAAAATAAAAAATTGCTTTAACAGGAATATTTAATTTCATTAGAAGACAATTTTACGATTTGTAGAGAAGAAAATTTTACGGATTCATGAAGATAGGACGCTATGTTTACATTGAAATTTTGTTAATTATTAGGTGTCACATATATGTAAATAAGCAGATAATATAATATAAGATGACTATATAGAGTCGAATCTAGGTTTTAATTAGGCTCAGATGGAATAAGTCACAAAGACTCCATCTCCTCCCTACTATCAAACATTGTAGGTTCATTGTATGGAGTAAGCCGACAAGGCCCCGTATTACAAACAAATATCAAAACCTACCCATTTAAAAAGAGGAATCAAGAGATCTACGAGAGTTGTAACCCACAAATTATTAATGAAATAATTGTTTCCGCATATTTTCTACCTCTTTAATAATATATTGCAGGTTTGAATTTTATGGTTAACACACTAATTATATATTATGATTCCATTAACCACATAATTTCCTTAAAGAAGAAACATGAAATGTATAGGTTGCAATTACGTCATGGCCACAATTAATGTTGCTAGTGAGTAGTGACTTATTCCGACTAACACATATTTTTCCATAACCAAAAATGCATATAAAGATGATGAATCTACTCAAAACCCGTACAATCATCAAACATTAAGAAACTCTTATTTCGATTTTTTATTTATTTGTTTTTTTTTTTTAAATTTGCATCCCCTTTCTTTTGTGGGTATTTTTTGTTTTTAAACACATCACTTTTATATTTTTTTGTAACATTACATTATATTTTATCATTTCTCTATCTTACCCCACTCAAATTATTTTATCACTATATAAAAGCCCGTGCGATGCACGGATTTTTATACATAAATCCTTTGAAATTGAATTCTGAAATGGGGGCAAAATATGGGGTGTTCTGCTTTTATAGAGGACCTTTTGTTTGAATTAAATGAATAGAAAAATGTTAGGGGAAATTTGGTTTTAGTTTTAAATTTTGGTGAAAAAAAAGGAAAGGAAACAAAGTGGTGCAAAAATTCCCACTTGTTTCAAAAGTCAGCCAAAAAAAAAATGAGTGGGAACTTCCCACTAAAAAAACCAATTAGTGGTTCCTGGTTCGTGGAGGCGGATGTACCATGCGCATGGTACATTCATTTCAAAAAAAACTGGAAAGAACATTATTTAATGATGTGAAGAACATTTAGCTAAAATGAAAAGAACATTTAGTTAAAGTGAAAAGAACATGTTATAAAATTGTAAAGAATAAATCTAAAGTGAAAAAAATATTGTTAAAATGTAATGAACGTGATAATTCTTGAGCGTCTATTTTAAAATAACATGAAAAATATAATCCGTAATAAAAAAACATAAGAGATATGAAAAAAGAACATAGAGCTATTAATAACAATGAACATAACACTATCTTTTAAAGAACATCATCTTCTTTTTTTTTTAATTTTTTTTTATTTTTTATGACGAGAAAAGAATAACATCATCTTCAACTTTTCTCACGTTATTCTCAAATTTAACATCCGGATTCATCAAATTTCAAAAGGTAAATAAACAATGAATTTTATGATTACAATATATTCTATTTCAAATCTAAAATGACACAATTAATGAAAATTAAATACAAAATTTCATTCCCAAATTACCTTCGATATTTGATTAAGAAATCCACATACACCTTCATTTCTTATCAGGTTGGTTCAGCCATCGTCTCTTATCAGTGATCAAAAGCACTACGAAACTCGATCTAAATGCGCAACCATCGTCTCTTATCAATAGAATTTCTTTTTCTCCAAATAAATTTTCTATTCCTCTCTCTAAGATTTTTATTCCTCTCTCTAAAGAATTCAAACATGTGAAATTAAAATATGAAGAAATTTACATATTTATAAATTGAGATTGGAAAATAATTACCTAAAATTTTCAATTATGGAACAAATAATTCATTTAAAAATTGAAAAGCTAGACGTTCTTTTAAAAATTCTATTATGTTCTTTCTGTTTTTTTTTAGTTAAATAAAAATAATATTCTTTACATTATATTGTTTGTCATGTTCTTTATTAATATTATGAATGTTCTTTATATATATATATATATATATATATATGTATGTATGTATGTATGTATGTATGTATGTATGTATGTATGTATGAAACACATAAAACTAGTTGTTTTTTTTATTTTTTATTTTTTTTATATAAAATAGCTATATGTTCTTTACAAAACAACTATATTCTTAACTGAACAACTATATGTTCATTCCGTCTTTTTTTTTTAAGAAAACTGGATGCATGGAAAATGGTGCATCCACCTCCATGGAAAAAAATTCAAAAAAAAAAAAAAAAAAAACAAAGTACAAGTGGTTCCTTAATGTCAACAGGACCAAAACAATTCCCTCCAATTTATTCTCTTACTCCGTAATTAAATACCCTGATACCAACCTTCCTTAAATTTTTTTGTCTAACATCAATACGTCTATACCTCCCAAAGTTGCAAGTAACAGGAACCGGAGGTAGTATGTCAATTATTTTAACACGAAGATAGTAGTCCATTATCCATTTAAGCCGGGTTATGGGTCGGATAAAAGCCCAAATGCACTCAAAAGACAAATTTGGGAGTACGATCAAATCGCATTGTACTCCTATTACTCGCTCAAGCCTGTACGTTTCTCAGTACTCCTACTATAAAACTCAACAACATTCGCCTCAGGAAAAAAAATCAACTTTCTGACATCCAAAAAATTTGCTGTATAAAAAATATCTGAATTCAGCAAAGTTCAGATAAAGAATCGTCCGCATTTTTGAGGAGAGAATTTTTATCAGTTGTAAGCTTGCTTTAATATATTGAAATATATATTTGATTTTATTTGGATATTTTGACGATCTTATTTTCATGATTGTGGACTTTGAATATGTGTTTTTAAAGTTACTTCTGTGATGATTTCTGGTACTGAATTCAGGTTGTATCGAATTCGATCTTTAGGATAAATTCAGTTTATTCATTTTCTCTTGTTTTCTTTCCTAATTAAAATTACATAAATAAATTAATAGTGATTCAAGTTTTTATAATGTTGTATTATATGATCATAATTGAATTAACTAATATTGAATAGCAATCGCGACTTTTTAAATTTCCGAATGAATAAATGTATTGAACATTCAAGAATTAGTCATTAGGAAAAAAATTAATTATACTGAAATGTTGATGAGTGGACCGGTTCAAAATTTGGTCAATAATCAAAGGGTTTCTTTAATTTTCATCAATGATGCCACATAATTGTTGTAGTATAAAGAAATTAGTTTAGGAAGAGGGTCGGTGTGACCTTGATAAATTTTTGGTTCATGTAGCCAACCCCATTCTTTTGCGAATTAGACTTAGGCAGTGTTGTGAAAATTAAATAAATGTCTGCGTTTTTTTTGTGCACAATTCTTCATGTATGTTCTTTGAATGAATTGTGAATATTTTGACAGGTCCAAAACATGGAGAAAGAGCAAGAGATAGAGTGGGCAAAAGCACAGAATATTGCTGTGACTGTTGATCTTCTTGAGGCTGCTAAAAAGCAGCTGGAATTTCTTGCTGTTGTTGATCGGAATCGATATTTGTATGAAAGTCCTGCTTTGGAATGGGCTATCTACAGGTATAACTTGGTGTCTATTGCTGATTTTTTTTTTCTTTTGGTCGTTGTTTGATACGATTCGATTCTGGTGCTTTTTTCTTTCAAGCAGTCGGGTTTGGTTGTCGTATTATTGATTTGAATTGCACCATCACCTTAATGATTAAATCTAGACGGAAGGAGTGGTATATATGCTGCTTACTGTCAGGGTTCCAAGACTACAAAATTTATATAGCTGAGAACTTGTGCTCTTATGCTAAATGCTTGAATGTACATTTTTTTATTGTTTTTGTGATGTGTCTTTTTAGTTCTTGATATGAGGATATAATATTGGTAAATCTAAGTCTTGTATCTTACTTAAGAAGCATGAGGACACAATGATGGTTATCTTAGTAATACAATGTCCTTGTTCATCATTAGTTCATCCTTCAGATAGAACATCTTAATGATTTGTCAGTAATCTCTGTTGTGAATCTGGTTATTTTAGTATGTTGGTGCTTGTTTGGTTGTAAAGAAAGTGAGATCATGTTAATTACTCCTGCATTTCACCCCATTTTATTGTCGTTTTTTTCTAAATGGTAGGTGGAGTGGGGGGGTGGGGGAGATTGATGGTTGCACCTCACGGAAATAAACGAAAAAATTCTTGTAAATAGTTATGTAATTGCAATTTTTCGGATTTGACTTTGATATCTCAAGTGTATTATAAGTGAAGGGAGAGTGCACATAGGTTAAGGTTATCTTAAATGCTGATATGAATGTTCTGTGAGCTTTTCCTTGGATTCTTTTAGAGGGTTATCTGTGGCTTCTTTTCTATTTAACATTTTCATAGGCAGTACTCAGTTCATCATTGCTTGGTATGCCTCTCTCAGGTACAATGCCTTTTGGCTTCCCTTGCTGGCCAAACATTCAGAGAATGCCGTATCAGAAGACCTGTTAGTTGTTCCTATTGACTGCGAATGGATATGGCATTGCCATAGGCTCAATCCTGTAGGGTTCTAGACATTAATAATCTCTAAATCCCTTTTCTTGTTTTTAAAGGATGGTGAATTATGTATTGTGTTTCCATGAAACAGGTAAGATATAAGTCAGACTGCGAGGAGCGGTTTGGAAGAATCCTTGGCAACCATAACATCATCTCATCTGTTCAAGGAAAATCAAAGAGCAAAACTGAGGAGTTATGGAACAAAATGTATCCTGAAGAGTCATATGAGCTTGACTGTAACAGGTCTTTTCCAGGAGATAGCTTGCAAAGGAATGTTCAGAGTGAAAAATTTATTAGTTATGACCTGGTTTCTGCTGTTAAAAGACAGGTCCCGTTCTCTTTTCAGGTAATGGAAGCTCGTAGTGTTTGATTGTCAATAATGCTACAGTGATGTAAATGAGGATATACATGACATGAGGTTGAACTATGGTTCAGTTCTGTTTATTGTGTGTTTTTTCATTTTAAAAAGATCTAGTTTGTAGTGATGTAAAAATTGGAGGTTTATAGGCTTTCATTGTAATCAATCTGAATGATAATTGAGGCCTTACTTCACACTCTTATGGAAAGAGTAATGCTGAACCAACCTGTCTCCCTCTTATTTCTTCCTCCACCTTCTGTTTATGATTTAAAGTTAGAGTTATGTTTATAAATCGCACTAAAACATTGCTAAGGGTTTTACCTTCGTACCAGTTCAATGAAACGCAATGCTTTAGCTGCTTGTCCAGTTTTTGTATGTTTATCCTTTTCCTGAGGATGAAAAAGCTAAGGATGCTTTATAAATCTTGCTGTTAACTTGCTTCTGAAATTGTCCTCATTAATTATGAGTGTTATTACTAATGTTGCCTGTATGTTCCTTTGTTGGCAGGTTGCGAGGCCACATATGTCCAATGATCTCTTTCTTCAGGAAGCGGTGGCCAGATATAGGGGGTTTTTGCATCTTATCAGGACTAACAGGAAAAACAACGTAAAGCGTTTTTGTGTTCCTACTTATGATGTTGACCTTATCTGGCATACACACCAATTAAATCCTATTTCTTACTGTAACGACCTCCTTAAGTTAATGGGCAAGGTGTTAGAGCATGACGACACTGACTCTGACAGAACAAAAGGGAAGAAACTAGACACTGGATTTTCTGATACTACCAAGCAGTGGGAGGACACGTTTGGCTTAAGGTATTGGAAAGCGGGGGCAATGTATAGAGGTGCTACTCCAACTCCTGTTACACAAATTCCTATTCCATTCACTTACGAGGCCAGGAAGTTACATGCACCCGACATATGCAATAATTTCATTCAATTTCCAGAAATAAAAGCTGTAGAGGTATTTCTGACACTTTGTCTTGATGATATTTCTATCTAACTGTCTCCTCCCTCTTCTCTGTTTTCTTTAATCTCTACACATCTCTAACATTCTGAAATCAGTTGAACACATGGGTTTCTATTCTAGATAAGCAAATCTGCTGTAGAACTAATACCCCTTGTGATATTTGACTATATGTTGTAGTGTGCTTTACAACTTCAATGAGGATGATCACTGTATTATAGAAAGCTGTTTCATAATGAGGCGGATTTATATTGTTTTTTGCTAGATATTTTAGATGGTAATAATTGCTGATGAAACTTTTGTTACTGTTTGGCTTGACATTCAATGCGGACTGTCTGCTCCTTACATTCTTTGAAGGTTTTGTAATGCAATTGAACCTAGAAAACCAAGTCAAATGTTTTCATGTTTTTTGTTGAAAATATATAAGAGTACTAGTGTAGTATTACAGTCAATTCTGTAGTGAAGCTAAAAAGCCTGTAAACTTCTTGACATTTGAAATTTTAATATATTTGCTGTTATATACCCCATTAAGCTATGTTACTTGGACTCGGATGAAGTGTCAAATTAGACACGGGTGTCCAAGCATCGAACTCGCCCATTTTCTTGAAAAAAGTTGTGTTTTTAATTAAAAATGAAGTGTCCAAGTGTCGGTGTCCGACACGTGTCGTGTCGACACGGACACGTGAGGTGAATGAAAGAGTCCGAGTAACATAGCCTGTATGTCATGATTTCTTCTACTTTTATTTTTCAGGTTCTTTTGGAATTTGTAGAAATAAAGAATTTGCCTGAGGCTCACAAAGGAAACATCCATGTCTCCTTCAGTAAGAAAAAACCTGATAAGCTTTTTAGCGCCAAGAGAACTTTGAGCATTTTATCCGAGTCTGGAGAAAAACAGGTTGCTTATTTCCAGTGTGAGCCTACTGGAGAGTTTTTCTTTGAGCTTGAATGCCAATTGCCTTCAAACATACCATTATCTAAATCATTCAAACCATTTGGTTCTTGCTCCCTCTCATTGCAAGAATGTATGGCTTCTGGATCGCAACTTACTGTAAATAAATGGATCCCTGTGGTTCCTCTACCTGGTATCTTAGCTTCTAAGCCTATCCTTCTGCATGTTTCTCTTTCATTTACTCTTCCGACATCAGCAGTACAAGTTTTTCATCTGTTGCGGCCTCAACCTTTCTTTATAAGTTCTTGTTATTTCCCACTTCCCAAGATAGGGAAGACTAAACATGCTAAGAGCCGTACCTGTATTACTGATGATGATGGAAATGATGTTCTTAATCTTCAAATGAGGTATGGATATAATTCGGAACATATTTAAAATCAACTTTGTAGCTATTGTGTTTGTTCCCTACTTGCCTGTGAAAGTCAAAGGTCTACATATTTAAAAGAATAATTAAACCAAACTTGACTGTTTTTAATGATTGGCTTCTCATGGTGACCATCAGATCCCATGTTCAAGCCCTCTACTTAGGCCTCTGCAGATGTTTTCCCCTACTACCTCCTGCAGTGGCGGATTTAGAAATTTGTAAATGGGGTCCTAAATTTTTTAAAGTTATATAACCCAAAAAATTGGAAACGTTGATATTATTAATGTTTCAATATTGCATAATGTTTTTACTTTCTAATTCATCTTTAGCCTGTAAGTTTACGTACATCTTTTGTTCCTTTAACATTGCAACATGGGGGTAGTAATCACTCTTTTCATTTTTTCAATTCACAATTTTAACATTTAAAAAAAAACTTAATTACGAGTATGTAACAGTAACAATAACAATAACCCCAAGTGATTATTTTTCCTTACGTATAAACCATATAGAATTAGAATGGGAAAGCGCAAACGTTGCAATATTTTAAATCCGAAAATAATATATTATTTGCAATTTTATATAGAGAAATAATGTATGATTTATCTTTTAGGAAATCAACTTTTTAGAATGGGAGAGCAAAAACTACAATATGAAATAGATTTTTTTTTAACACCTTAAGTTTCATAATTCTAATGCAAAAATAAAGGGGATGCAAGTGCTCCCCTTGGTGGCCACATAGATCCGCCAATGCCTCCCTGTCTCCCTTTTATACCAGAGCATAACTTCCATGGTAGCCCTTTGTAGTGTCTCAAAAGCAGATTGCTTCTTGTGGATACATTTTTTAGGACCTAAACCTGAAACCTTTAGTTTGTGTATTAATCAATTTATTTATGGTCATTCTAATTCTACACCAGCTGTTTCTCTTGGTTTCGCATCTACCAGACTACCACTTAAGAATTAGTGATGGATACCTGCATTATCTTACTCTTTCACCATTTATGGCGTTATTGTTTCTCAGGGAATCGAGCAAGGACATGACAAGAAGTACCCCTGAGTTGCTAAAGGAGGTACACTACATCACAGACTCTGGTGAAACACATACCTTGGCAAAGTTTCAGGGAAATGAGTGGTTAATTAAGGGGACCCATGGCTCCTTTAAGCTTCACAATGCTTCTGGAAATGATGGTCATCTCTTTGAGCTTGTTGGTCATAAGATGGTATTTCTGCTATCTTGCTTGAATTTGTTGTCTAAATAATTAGGACTAAACTTTTATCAGCTTTCCTAGCTCCTTTTACAAACCGGTGATGGAAATTCCTTTCATTGTTTAAGCTTTGCTTGGACCCATATTCATTAAATAATATTCTGTGAATTGAACCTTTTTGCTTAGGTGAAACTTTTTAGTGGAAGGAGGCTGGACTTTGAACCCAAACACTGCAAAAAACAAAGCAGTGAACATGATTTTATGACTGCCGTTGAATTCTCCGCATTGTATCCTTATGGAAGAGCGACAGCACTGATTGATTTTAAAAATGGAATCTTCAAGGTATCCTATATGATCGAGGACTTTATCCTGTGTCATATTCCCCTTCCGTGTCTCATATTGCTTACTTCCCTTCTTGTCGTGAACAGGTCAAGGATGAATGGATGATACTAACTGGCATCACTTTAGCCTTCATTCTATCTGATATACTAAAAAGAAAGGGTGGTTTCACTGCCAAAGTAGGTTCTAAGGAAAACATATTAAACCAAGTGATCCAAGTAACCACTTCTCCTAGTAATGCTGAAAATGTAATAGAGGTCAAAGTGGAGGAGGCTAGTGGTGACATAGGGATACAAGGAAATTCTCAAAGTGGAGGTTGTGGGAGTGGCTGTGGCAGTGGCAGTGGTTGCGGAAACATGGTCCAGAGTGGTGGGTGTGGCAGTGGATGTGGTAGTGGTTGTGGAAATATGGTCCAGAGTGGCGGATGTGGCAGTGGTTTTGGAAACATGGTCAAGAGTGGTGGATGTGGTAGTGGATGTGGTAGTGGATGTGGAAGTGGATGTGGTAACATGGTCCAGAGTGGTGGATGCGGCAGCGGTTGTGGCAGTGGATGCGGAAACATGGTTCAGAGTGGTGGTGGTTGCGGAAGTGGCTGTGGTGGTGGTTGTAAAGGTTTTGGCGGATATGGTGGTGGTTGTGGACACATGGTCAAGAGTGGAGGCTGCGGTGGCAGTGGTTGTGGTGGCAATAATTTATCGCATAATGATGATGTTGGTGCCTGTGACTTGCCAAAGGTCGAGGCTTCCATAGTGAATGAGCCTGTAGCTGCCTAATCAGTAAAATTTTCACAAATGTTGTTGCTTGTAAGCCTAATGAGTTTTTATGTTTCTCTTTATTGTTGTTTGTCCAAAGTTGTGTATAAATAAGTTTGTTTATGGGGATATATATAAATAAACCTTCATTCTCCTTGTATGTCACAATGAAGTCTTTGCTTTGTGTTTAAGATGTACAATGTACTTTTATATGTTAAATAAAATGTTTTATGAACAACAACAATTATAGTTTGTGGATACCAACTATCTTTCTTGGTTAAAGCCAAGTATCCAATCTTGAGATTATTCCGCTTACATTAATTTCTTTTCGCTATCTTTATACTCCAAAATCAAACTTTATACCAATAATTTCAAAACAAAATCAAACTTTATACCAATAATTTCAAAAATTATTCAATGAAATACTAATGGTACAATATTTCATATCAAAGAGAGAAGTAAAACCGGAAAAGTATCAATGAATATAATTCTGGAAAGGAATTGGACCCTCCAATGTAGTATGAAGCTTTAGTGAAGTTTGAAATTTTGCAACTTATCTATAGTCTTTTCAGCTGCCCTTATGAAATATACTACTACCTCTGGTTCAATTTACTCGTAACAATTTCCTTTTTTGGGTGATTCAATTTACTTGCAACAAACTTGTTATTTTTCTTTTTGTAGTATATTTTTAGGTGGTAATTGACCAATATACCCTTACTTTTTTAAAAAAAAAAACAACCTTATTAAATTACAAATAGGATTTTATTATATTAAACCCCAAGCTTAATTAATTAAACCCCAAACTTAATTAATTAGACCCTCATCCCCTTTAGTTTTGTCTTGGGGAATGTGAAAGGGAGTTTGTTGCACATTATGTGAAACGGAGGTAGTATTTTAAATGGACTACTTGTACTTTTCTTAAACTACGTGTCCACTCCAACGTCCCAAGTATTTGGGGACGGGGGGGAGTACATTCGATCATTAAGATTTTTGGAAATTTCAACTTTATGTATGTGCGTGTAATTTTTTGTATGTACTAGTATCATTGTATCAAACCGTGTCCATACCATTGCAAAGAAAGATATCCTTGTCAAAAATTCAACAGAATTGATATTTTGAAAGTTTATATCAAGATGAATCCGATAACATCTTGTTATTCCCATATGATATGGTTTCTTTATAATAGTATATGGTAATAGTAAAAGATTTAAAAGTTGACCACCAAAGTCAAAATGTAACCATAGAAAAGTGACAGATGGAATATCTTGCGAGTAAATTAAAAAAAAAAAAAGTTTCTTTTAAGCTATGTCCCCCAATTTCTTCCATTTCTAGCTGTACCCATGCATTTTCAAAGTTATAAGTTGTACTCTCAACCTCACGACATTTTATCAACAATACCATTTGAAAGTCATATATGTTAACAAAAATTAAGTTATTTTATTAACAATGGTGTCGTGGCGTTATTAATTTGACACGTGTGCCGTTCTAATTGGTTCAATACTTTAAAAAAAATTTAAAAATCAGAAAAAAAAAATAATAAAAAAAAAGGTTATTGTTAAAAAAATTTGTAAGGTTGAGGGCACAGCTTAGGGGTTTGAAAAGGTATGGACACAGCTTAGAAACCGAAAAAGTTTGGGGGCATAACTTAAAAAAAAAAATGTTAAATTGTAATGCATATTCCTCAGAAAATAAAAATGTTATGCATAAAATTGCTCTACATATAAGTATTAAATTTACACTTGAAAATCATAAAAAGTTAAAAAATTATAAAAATATAAACACTAATTACACTTATTTACGCGTATTTTTGTCATGAAAACCTAATTTTATACAATTTCCAAGAGTGTATTTAATGCTTATATAACCCTTAGGGCTACATATAACATTACCCATGATATATTACTCCTATCAACAATATACTCCCTCCGTTTCTTATTTCTTGCAACAAAGGGGGGTAGCACAATTCCCAAGTCAAAAATTTTAAGGGAATAAAGGAAGGGTTAATAGCATGTGATTAAGTTTTAAAAAGGAGGGAAGTATAAGGACCACCCTTTTTGGTTTGAACTTTCACATGGGCTGATTTTTGGGAGGGTGTACTTTTCCCTCCCAAATTTTCACCAAATTTAAAAAAAATCAGTTTTTAGGCACCAAATTTTTCCCTCCTCTTACTTTTTCCCCAAGGAAGAAGGGGTATAAATAGTTCACAGCACAAACAAAGATTCATATTTGTCATACACCACCATTTTCATCTACCACCTAATGAATACATTTGAGCTTTAAAATCAGCAAAAGTTAGCACTAAAAAAGTTCAAAAACTACCATAAATACAACCAACCTACTTCCTAAATCTAATTAGTGCTAAATTAGGGGCAGCGACATCATTTTAAACTCATCCAAAAGTTGGTTCTGTTTGAGTTGTCCAAAAAGTTGCATCCTCCACTTCATCACCATCGGCAGACCTGGTTCAGAACAAGGTAGTATATGTTACTTGATATGGATATGGAAGTTTTTTTTTCATTAGAGTAGTTGCTAGGAGAAGAACAAGAAGTTTTATCAAGTGACTCATCACTGTCCAGTACAAATTCAGAGGATGAGTATGCTGCAGAATGGACTTATTCTCAGATTTTACAGAATCAACAGACACAACAACAAGGAGAGAAGAGGAGGGACCTCACCATTGAACAGAAGAGGCAAATAGTAGATGCCATTCTGTTAAAAATGCAAGGAGGAGATCTGCCAAGGGGTTTTTTTATCACAACAAGCAAGAGAGCATGACATTCACAGATCTACAATGTCAAGATTGTATGCAGACATTAAAAAGCAAATGGCCCAGGGGAATGTCATTGATGTCAGATCAAAAAAATTGGGAAGGACTAGTCCAAAACCCAAAGAGTACTCTGATGAATGGTTGCAATCTGTGCCATTATACAAAAGAACAACAGAGAGAAGCTATGCAGGTGCACTGAATGTTTCACATTTAACAATTCATAGATTAAGGAAGAAAGGAAGACTGGGGACACACACAAGCACAAACCATCCTGCATTGACATCCAATAATAAGGTGGCAAGGTTGAAGTGGGTATTAAGTCACATAAACCCAATTTCAACTCAAGGGGACCCAAAGTTTGTTGACATGCAAGAAGTCATTCACATAGATGAAAAATGGTTCTACTTGAACCCTGAAACCAGAAAATTCTACCTCCTTCCAAAAGAGGAAGATCCTTACAGGTGTCAACAGAGTAAGAGGTTTAAGATCAAGGCCATGTTCATGGATATGATAGGGAAACCAATATATGCAAGAGATGGGACTCTTCTGCATGATGGAAAGTATGGTATCTTTCCATTTGTGATAAAACAGATGGAAAATAAAAAGAGCAAAAACAGAGAAGCTGGTACATTGGAAACAAAGGATGTACAGAATGTCAACAAGGATGCAATCAGACAAATGCTAATGGAGCACATCATCCCAGCAATACACCAACAATGGCCAGAGACTGTCTCTAGAAATGTGAAAATTCAATGGGATAATGCAAGGCCTCATCAAATCCCTAAAGATGAAGAATTTGTTGCTGCTTGTCATGCTAATGGTTTTAATATTGAAATGGTTTATCAACCAGCTCAATCTCCTGACTTGAATGTTTTAGACCTTGGGTTGTTCAAAGTCATTTAGTCCCTACAATATCAATCCTTCCCCACAACTTTGGATGATTTAATCAAAGAGGTTACCAATGCATACAATGCTTTTGAGGCTAAAGCAAACAAGTACATATGGCTGACATTACAATCAATCATGATCAAGGTCCTTGAAAAACAGGGAGGAAACAACTTCTCACCTCCTCATATGAAGAAGAAGAGGCTTGAGAAGTTAGGTGTACTACCTAAACACCTACATGTTCCTAGGCAGTTGATACATGATGCTGTCAATTATCTAGACACAATGTTCATCCCAACAACAAATGGAGCAGAAGAAGAACTACACATGGAAGTTGATGCTGACTGAAGACAAAGAAATGCAAACTCCCTTACGACTATGTATGACTGCCACACATAACCTTCTTAGTATTTTGCTGACTTAGGTAAGAATTTCTGTTTGTTATTTACATGTTACTAGTATTAGTATGTAATGCTTAGGTTATGTGTATTTTGATGAACCAAATGCAAGACATGTAAGACAGTCATGTAAAGTAAGGGAATTTCTATTTTGAAAAGTGTGGAGTAAATGGTTAGATGTTTTTTACTTTGATATGAATGCATGAATGGAAAAACCCAAAGATTGAAATACCATCAGCAAGGGTATGTGTACATCACTCAGTTTAGCTAGGGTTGTTAACTCAACACCAGTGCCATAAGGCCACTGATGGAGCAATGCTACCACTAGCAACTGCTATTCAAATGAGTCCCTTCATCACATGGCTCAATCTAATAAGGCATAGTCACACAATACCAAGGTTGGGACTCAAACAAAAATCACATAGGTTGGGACTCAAAACACCAACACTTCATAAGGCAACAGAATAGCATGGCAAACAAGGTCAGTGGGTAGGCATAACACAATAAGTTGCTAGGGGGGTTGCTGAAACACAGACAAATATGCACAATGATATTCCATAAGCCTGTCAATGTGCATAAGAGTGGGACTCTTATTACTATACAGTCAAAAACAACACAGTCTCACCAACAGTACAACATTCAAGGCATCACATAACAACCAAGATAGAGAGTACCACAAGCCTTCTTCAAAAAACAGTCTTACCAACAGAACCAACATAACACTTCATCATTCATCAACTAAACAATCCCCTGGCCATTATGAAACCAAAAATCAAGGCATCACACAACAACCAACACAGAGAGTACCACAAGCCATATGCACACACATTTCACCACAAGCCATATGCACCAACACAGAAATAACCACAAGCCTTGTATACACAACTATGATACAGGGACTCAAAACACAAGTAAAGAAGCAAAAATTAAACAAATGGAGAACAAAAGAAAGATGAATTGAGGAGAAGAAAGGTTATACGCTGCAGGGTTAATTGGCAGAGAACCACTCAGGGTGCATATCCCTCAGGAAATCCATGTAATCCTCATCAGAGAGAAGCTCCGGATCAACAAGCAGCCCAGATCTCACCCTTTTCATCCCTGAGAGGGACCCTTTCTTCTGCTGATTGGCTGTCACCGACTCACCACCTTTGACCGCCGCCTTTGCAGGGGACTCCTTGAACACCCCTTTGGAAGACCCAACACCTTCCTCTTTCACAGATCCGTGCCCTTCAGTTTCCCTTTCCAGATCTGAAACCTCAATAGAGTTTTTTGAGGTTTTCCCGGCCAATTCAGACTGGACCTCACTCTCTTCATCAGAAGGTACATCAAGCTTCGCACCACGGCGAACCCTACAAGAGAGCGGCCTCATCCTAGCACAACGCAAGGGTTTTATCTTCCCAGAACCTCTCTCACAGATGTATCGAGTCGCACCTGGAGGGAGGTCATCCTTGGGTGATTCAGGGGGGAGATTCTCAAAGCAAAACAAGGAAGGACCGTTTTTTTTCAGAGGAACTCATGTTGTTACTAGAGGAAAAAAGGTAGATCTAGAAGGGGGATAAGGTGGAAATTTAGGAAGAAGGAGAAAGCGGCGAATCACAGCAGAAGAACTAGGGTTCCAAAAAAACAGGAGAGAGAAAGTCTCGAATTTAAAGGGAGATGAGAGAGACAGTGAAGCCATGGAGTTATTGTAGGTAGGTCAAAAATCTGGAGATGAATTGAATGAGGTGATTGGGAAGATGAAGAATTTTGTTCTTCAATCAGTTGGATACAAATAGAGGGGAGATAAAAGGTTGATGATATTTTTGGTGGGAATGGTTAGTAATATTGATGATGAGTTAACAATCTGTTTATAAATTCGTAAGGGTCATTTAGCATTTTAATGATACATCAGCAAGGGTAATAAGGTAAATTGACCTACTAAAATATACTAAATAAGGAAAAAAAAACATTTGTTGCAAGAAATGTGAACCTTTCATAAATGGCAAATGTTGCAAGAAATAAGAAACAGAGGGAGTACTAAGTTAAGCGTGCTATAGTTAAGCGTGCTTGGTTAGGAGTATTCTTGGAATGGGTGACCTATTACACTTGGATGTATATAACAGTTTTCAGCCATGTACGTCACCAATTACTTCGTATAAACAAATGAATGCAGCATCGACATTGGAGTTGTTGAACTTTACCAAATTAGTGTCTGTATTTTATTTGGCAATTTCACTTTCACACCGTTTTTTTTCTTTACTCATTGACATTGGAGTATTATTTGGAGTTGTTGAACTTTACCCAAAATTAGTTGTTGAACCTAGTTTTAAATTCTAGTTTTAAGTTCGAGTTTCAGATCATTACCATAAAATGCAAGGACTCGGGAATTAACTTCGTATAAGTATATTTTGGGTTGATTGTTGTTGCCAAGGCAACCAAGGAAATTGGAGAATTTCACTTACAATGATAATACGAGTCTAAGAAGACGCAAAGCTGCTAAAGGCCTAAAGTTTGTTATAATATCTATACTCCGTATGTTCTAACAGATTAGTTTTGATAATGTCTCAGAAACATAAATTAAAAATAAATAAATAAATAAATAAATAAAATTAGACTTTTAATTGTCATAAACCACTAATATAGTATAACAAATTAACAATCATAAGTGTCTCAAAAAAAATTAACAATCATAAGTTAATCAATAATGAGTGCTCCAATTCTCCTGACATTAAGATATGCTTTCCTAAAGGTAGTATCCTCTTTCCATATTTGCAAAGCTAAGATGTTCACAAGGATCAACTATGAAACTCACATCCGTCGATCTACGTGCAGTTGTATGGATACGGCTAAAACCAATAAGTTGTTTTCTAGGAGCGCCTTCAACAGAGCTAGACGCTTTTGAGTAAAGCATTACAACATGGCTTCCGTCCATATGCCCGACATTCATTACAGATAGCTGCACATTAAACCTTAGAGCATCACAAGATAATAGCTCGTCTGTAGGAACATAACCAATCCCCACTTCTGTTTCATATAATTTTCTTAAGCTTCCGCTAGCTTTACTAACTAATATCATTTTATTTGGTGCTGATAAAAGCATGTATGTGTAATCTGTATAGCTTAAACCATGTCCAAATTCATATACAACCTCTCCTGTATAAAACCGATGTGTCCTTCTAGGATATAAGTGAGAAGGATCAGCCCGCATGTTCATGTTGTTCATAGCTATCTTGGTGAATAATTCTGGATACCAAGTTATCGGCAATCTTCCACCTGTTAGCAGTCCATATCCATGCATGAATTAGAATCACAATGAGTATTAAGAAAGATATAATGGTCCCAAGGAGCAACAAAGAAAAAAAATATACATCTGTAATCTTTCCTAACTTCAAAACTATGAGTACGTCACAAACTGGAAACCAGGATCGGACATCCATCCCCTAGGCCTTAACCCCCATTAGTTTACTACTCGTACAAGAACCCCAATGAATGCATAGCGAGAACTGACAGGAGAATTGCTTGGCTAATAACTCAGTTTTCAGCCATCTCAGCTTCAAACGCTCTTAAGGAAAGGACGAATGAAAAAATGGGAAGTTAGAAACAGAAAAGGAAAAACCACCAACTGTACTTATCTATACCAACATTTAAATAGGAAAGATGATAATTCTCATTTCTAACCTGGATTATAATAACCAAAGATTACTTCAGCGAGTGCTTTACCACCGGCTTCACCAGGATATCCAACCCAAATAATACTAGCAATGTGTGAATCTGCTTCAGCAAAAGAGACATCTAGGGGTCCACCACCGGTGAGGACTAATATTATGCGTTTTTTGCTAACAGAAGCAACCAAAGATACAAGCTCCATCTGTTTGCCAGGAAGTAAAAGAGTAACTCGATCTAGATCTTCAGTTTCTTGGGTCAAATCCAGGCCAACAACTAAGATAACATAATCAGATACTTCAGAGACATGGAGGGCTTCGTCAAACATTGAATTGGACTCACAAGCCACGTCCAGACATCCTCTAGCAAAATTTGTTTTCTTGATGTATGTTTTGAAACCCTCAGCATAAGATTGCATATTGCATGGAATACCGGAATAATGTAAAAGAACCGTGTTTGAAAATAAATGGGAGCAACAATGCATATTATTTATACCAATAGTTCATTTAAAATTTAATATATGAAAATGCAAATTAATAAAAGAAATAGTAAACAGGGAACTTATTATCTCAAAATTATCACTAGCATTTGTTTCAAAAAAAAAAAGACTATCATTAGCATTGAAAAGTCATTGTCCTCAATAATGAGAAGGATTAGACCTGAATATCCACCCCCGTGAACAAAAGGGCTTGTAGAGTTTGCACCAGGACCAATGATGGCTAATGAAGATACATGATTCTTGTTTAAAGGTAAGAAGTTATCATTTTTGAGAAGCACTATGCCCTGCCTTGCTGCTTCAAGAGCCAGTCTCTGGTGCTCTTTAGTACAGACGTCTTTGCTTCCCAATCTACCAAACATCCCACTTAAGGGATCCCCGTTAAATAGGCTCAAGCGGAGCAGAATAGGGAACAGGTTTTTAAGAGCCCGGTCAATATCTCCCTCCTTGAGCTTTCCTTGTCCAAATGCAGATTGGGTATTATAAAGCATGTATGTTCCACAATTTATATCAACTCCTACAGGTGATTATCCATTCAAAAGGTTAGCAACACCAACAGTTGAACAAATAACAAACAAGATGTCAAGAACCAGGATGTATACTTGTCCCAAGACAGAAAGGCAAAACTTGAAACCTGCTTTAAGAGCTTCTGCTACTGCATCTTCAGGGGATTTAGCATAAAACTGATATTCATAAATTGTCGCTACTGCATCACAGTCTGAGGCAATAAATCTACAATCAGGAAAATCATAAGCCACATAAAAACAAGATTTAGCATTTGGCAGGGGATGACTGACAATCCTCAAATGGTGATATATAGCTTACTCAAAGTTCTTACCCCCTAAATCCCCAATCCTTTCGCACTTTCTGAAAAAGATCTCTATTTGCACATGAAGGTACCCCATTGATACTAGTGTAAGGACACATCAAGCAACTTGCTTTACCATGTTCAACACAACTCTTGAAAGGGGGTTCATAGGTATCCTCCATATCTTGCTCAGTAATCTGTCATATCTTAAATATTAACCACGAACTTAACCAGCTAATAATTTATATAGATTTTTTGAGAGGGAAAGAAGTACAAAAATAACAGGAAAGCAAGGTAATAAAGAAAATTTCTCAGGTACAACACTAAAGACAGAAAATCGTATACGGAGTACTTGAAAAGAGCATGATCTACTGTTTAGTAGAAGCAGGGTGAAACAACAGAAACAACTAAAGAAGCGTACATTGAGCCCTACATAATGATTTACAAATTATTCATGAACATAGATTTGAGCTCTAAAGATGTTGAAACTCTATATATTGCATTTTAATGTGAAAGATTAAACCATAAGCACAAGATCATCTAAAGCTTTCTCATCAACAGTTCATTTCTCAACCTCAAAAGGTTTATCTACAAAGCAAATATTTCAAGCCTGAGATGATCAACATGAAAACTAGTTCACTTGCAACTCTATCCAAGCAGTTTTGTGCATACAGTTTCCAAGACCTTTTTTGACTGCTTGGCTGATTCCACTAGTTATGTTTCACACCAAAAACGAGTATATTGTACACAACAAACTTAGTCACTCGAATCGCACAATATCAACTCACAGTATATTAAGCTTTTTACATAATACGCCAAGAATTTGTCATAAACAGTAACTTAAGCTCAAGAGCAAAAATTCTACTACTAGAACAATTTCCATCAAAGACATACAATTACACATATAAACATAAAACTGGTACACCCTCTATACCTAAAAGAATTTCTTATTTGGACGATGATTGTTTTTGCAAAAATAGTCAAACCAAAAAAAAAATAGACAGGGAGTATAATAAGATGCACCAAAAGGGTTTCAAAAAAATTACCAGTTTTGTAGTCATGCATATAAACAATCTAATCATGAAAATAGATTATAGAGCATCCCTCTTTCCAAGCTCTATTAAAATGAGCGCTAACGACTTTAAGCTCTGTTCATTGCATTTTACTAGGAAGGAATAAAGTCAATAAACCATAGCCACAAATCAACAAGGCCATTGCCTTCTTTCACAAGAATATACAACCTTTTTCCACACCTATAGTTCATTTTTCAACCTGAAAAGGTTTATTAACTAAGAAGAATCTTCAAGCTTGATATAATTACCATGCATACTAGTTCACTTACACCTCTACCTGACTACAAGCATTTATTTGTGCATAAAAGACCTCTTTGACTACTAAAATTTTTAAGTGGAAATTTCACTAGTTATGTTTCACCCTGATAATAATTGGTAGGTTTGTAAACAATATATGTATTGCATACACTAATCTTAGTCACTCAAATCACATAAAATTCAACCCATTCCAAATTTGGCTTTTACATGATACATTCCCGGTGTACAAGTTTTTGGCATAAACAATAACTTAAGTTCAAGTTCAAATATTCTACTACCCCCACTCCTAAGGGGTCTTGCGCTAATCCAGGCCAGATTGACATGTGTGAGGTTTTTGCCTCAATAGGGTCTTCTCCTTAAATACAAAGTATCAAAGCTTCACTACTAACACAATTTCCACTGCATACATTGATACATGTACAAAACTACAACACTAACAAGAGTAACAACAGGTCTAATGAAGATGCATTGAAAAGAATAACAAAAAATTACCACGGCATTGAAAGAATATCTGCTGAAATTACCCCACTTTTCAAGATCATAAGCTATAAAATGCTTACAGCAAGCAGAAAGCATCAACAACCCCTCCCCATCATCTTCCTCCAACACTCTCTTGTTCCCAAAATACCCTTGTCCAAATTCTCTCTCCTCCTCCCTCCAATACTCCCCTTGAAACCCCTTGACAAACTCAACAGCATAAGAAGAAACAACCAGTGGATCCTCCCCAGGAGTCTCCTGGCCTCTTCCCCATCTAGGGTCCCTAAAAATGTTGACATTGGGTGCCCAGTAAGTCAACCCAACTTGGCCAGCATTGTACAATGCCCTCCCTTCAACAGCAATGGCGGTCGCGGTATCGAACCACAAGCTCCGGTTAAAGGAAGCGGCTGAATTGAGAACTTGTGGGAATACAGTGGCGGACTTTGTAGGCAGTTTGACGCTTTCTGCAGGCCAATTAGTGGCGATTCCATGAAGGGATTCAGACCACCAATGGTAAGGTGGGATTCCTAATCTGGGTATTCCTGTGAAATTGTGGCAGAGAAAGCTGATTTTCTCTTCAAGGTGAGAAGAGAGAGTAGCTGTTGTGATCTGATTGAGATTGAAAGAGATTTGTTGCAAAATGGGTATGAATTATGAGGTGGTTTACATGGGAATTGGGGTTTATTAAGGTTTGGAGTTGCGGTTTTTGGTGCTGCTTTTACTTTGGGATGAAAGGGAGAAGTAAAGAGAAAGAACACTGTGAAGGTAAGGAGGGAAAATTTTGTGTTGTATATCTCCATTTTGCTTATTAGACAGCACTTTGACAGTATCAACTCAAATAAATACAGTTGCGAAGAATTGACCGAATCCGATCCCAAACACCGACGATGAACCGAATCCAAACTCTATTTGAACTATATTCATAGGAGATACTACTAATTTGTGACCTGAGCTAAAATCGGAGTTAACTGACATTTGATTTGACACGAGACTCTGGCACCTGAACTAGAACTTGCACCTAAATTGATAGTTTGATACTAATCGACAAGACGACGATACCAAACTTGACAACAATTTAAACCCAAATTGGCTAAAAAACATACAAGAACCTATCAACTTGACATAACTTCACCCAACTCAGGGTGACCCATAACTGGATTAAATCCCACAAATTAAAACTAACATGAAATTGGACGTAGATCTTACCTATTTTTATCCCAAGCAAAACAAGTGAAATCAAATTAATACGTGATAATTATACTACCAAAATATGTCACAAACCTAAATTAACCTATATTAAATCCACCCCATATTTGATTTAACACAACCTATTTAATTTGTATACGAAAGGATAAATGACCCAACATAATATGAACAAAACTTGATCCAAACTGAAATCAAACATGACCATGAGGCTAGATTGACTAGACATAACCCAACCCGAACATATACCAAGATATCACATGACCCTAGCCATACCCAATAATTGTTTACACTCCCAGGGAACAAGCAAGCAAGCAAGCAAGAAAGTCAGCTCACTAAAAACAAGGATCCTTATAGGCTACAAATGTCAACAAGCTTAGTTAATACTCGTAAAATTTTGAAAGAACAACAAAAATTGTGATTATACATATATCATTGTCCTTTATAACTCTTCATAATGAAAATATAAAGTAACTAAAAATGTATCATTGTACTGAAATGATGAGAAATTAACAATAGTTAACATTTCTTGAGATAGAATGGATTGGAAAAATAAACTTCAACAAAACTTTAATAATTTATAAAATAGCACACTTCGCACCAAATGTAACAAATTTAACATTAACCAACAGGCAAGACTGCAAGAGACAGTGAAGTAACATTTTGAGCTCGGAACAATATTGAACCAACAATTTGTCAAAAAAAAAAAAAAGAGATTGAACCAACAACTTCAAGTACACATAGATAGTCCAAGATGTACATACCATTAAGACAATCTTGCTTCTTTGCTGCACATCAAATACCTAATACAGTTGAGGCCATATCATTGGCAATTGCGCGCTAAACTTTATACAGAGTATCAAGAAACATAAGAATAAGATTGCTATCCTACGAAGATCAAACAGCTTGGGTCGCACACTTTGCTGCACATCAAATACCTAATACAGTTGAGGCCATATCATTGGCAATTGCGCGCTAAACTTTATACAGAGTATCAAGAAACATAAGAATAAGATTGCTATCCTACGAAGATCAAACAGCTTGGGTCGCACACTTTGCTGCACATCAAATACCTAATACAGTTGAGGCCATATCATTGGCAATTGCGCGCTAAACTTTATACAGAGTATCAAGAAACATAAGAATAAGATTGCTATCCTACGAAGATCAAACAGCTTGGGTCGCACAGAAGACTTGATGCAAAAGATCTCTTACACAGTGGTATTCATTACGTGAAGAAAAATTATCTTCAACAAACCGCCCAAATTGGTTGCAACACAAAATTATCAAAATAATGCAGCAAAAATCATTTGTAACAGCATATTGGGATTACCAATTTAAAAATTCACATCGATCAAAAAACTTCTGAAGTGTATAAGCATCGTCTTGGAATACAGATTGCAGCATCCAGGTAAG
The DNA here is from genome assembly GCF_001683475.1 of Chenopodium quinoa. Classification (NCBI taxonomy): domain Eukaryota; kingdom Viridiplantae; phylum Streptophyta; class Magnoliopsida; order Caryophyllales; family Amaranthaceae; genus Chenopodium; species Chenopodium quinoa. The sequence goes on along the minus strand of NW_018744955.1, from coordinate 1,378,783 downwards.
ACATTTCTAATGTACAGAGCATGAGGATACAAAAACTGTCACACTAACCTAAAGTAAGGCAATGTAAAAGCATACCGAATTTTCCACCGGTTATTCTTCATTTATTCTAACAGATTAGTTTTGATCAAAGTTGATCCATAAATTCCATACACAACGAATACATTATACCAATCATATATCAACCAACAATGAGTGCTCCAATTCACCTATCATTATGTGAATTGAATATATTACCTCCGTTACAGGTTATGTGCAACGATTAGACATTTTTCCTCTCTACTTTATGTCAAATCGTTGCGCATAACCTATAACGGATGTAGTATAAGTATTTATACTTTGTATATTTTAACAGATAGTTTTGATCAAAGTTGATCCCTATATCCCATACACAAGAATGAATTATACCAATCACATATCAATTAACAATGAGTGTTTTAATTCACCTATCATTAAGATATGCTCTCCTAGTGGCAATATTCTCTTTCCATGCTCATTTGCAAAGCTAAGATGCTCACAAGGATCAACACTGAAGCTCATATCTGTCGACCTATGTGCAGTAGTATGGATACGGCTAAATCCAATGAGCTGTTTTCTAGGAGCACCTTCTATAGTACTAGATGCTTTTGAGTAAAGCAATACAACATGGCTCCCATCCATATGCCCGGCATTCATTACAGATAACTGCACATTAAACCTTACGATATCACAAGATAAAATCTCATCTGTAGGAACATAACCAATCCCAACTTCTGTTTCATACAATTTTCTCAAACTAGCGCTAGTCTTAAATATTAACTTCAAAGTATTTGGAGCTGATAATAGCTTGTATGTGTAATTTGTATAGCTTAAACCATAACCAAATTCATAGACAACCTCTCCAGTATAAAACCGATGGGTCCTCCCAGGATATAGGCGAGAGGGATCAGCCCGCATGTTCATGTTATTCATAGGTATCTGGGTGAATGATTCTGGATACCAAGTCATTGGCAATCTTCCACCTGTTGGCAGTCCATATCGACACATAAATAAGAATCAATATGGGTAATTGATTAAGGAAGAAATAAAGTTCCTAAGAGGCAACACTAGGTAAAATAATCATCTATACAATTCATGAATTCAAATATAAAGGTCGATAAAAAATATGGAAACTGGGACACACTTCCCTAACCCTTGAATCCTTTATAGTTTATAGTGAGGGCAGTCCCATCAGCTTAGCTTCCGAAAGCCTTTGCCCAATTAAGGTTGACCATTACTACCAGGGATCCTTCATAGCATAGCAAGAAGGAAGGGCATGCATAATACAAAAGGACTAGTAGGGGGCAGTAGAGAGCAGTACATCACAAAATGGCAACAGGGACACCCTTCCCTTACCCTTGATACACCATAACAAGAAACCCCAATGAATGCATAAAGAGAGTAGACTGGTGAATTGCTTGGCTAACACTACTCAGTTTTCATCCCATCACAACTTTTAGCGTTCTTAAGCAAAGGCCAAAAGAAAAATGGGAAGGCAGAAAAAAGGAAACTTCAAGGAAAATGGAAAAACCACCCACTCTACATAATGTCGAAAGGTGATATTCTCATTTCTAACCTGGATTATAATCACCAAAGATTACTTCAGCGAGAGCTTTGCCACCGGCTTCACCAGGATACCCAGTCCAAAGAATGCTAGCAACTCGTGAATCTCCTTCAGCAAAAGAGACATCAAGTGGTCCACCACCAGTGAGGACTAATATTATACGTTTTTTGCTAACAGAAGCGACCAAAGATACAAGGTCCATCTGTTTTCCAGGAAGTAATAGGGTAACTCGATCTTTATCCTCAGTTTCTTGGGTCAAATCCAGGCCAACAACTAAGATAACATAATCAGATACTTTGGCCACGTGGACAGCTTCATCAAACATTGAATTGGATTCACAATCAACATTCAAGCATCCTTTAACATAATTTGTCTTCTTGATGTATGGTTGAAAAGCCTCAACATAAGATTTTGCATTGCATGGAAATCCTGTATCAAGTAAAAGAATCATGTTGGAATATAAATAAGGAATAGAATTTGTGGCAAATCAGTTTAAGTTAATTAATAGTGACCAGTTTCGGAAACACAAAATGAATTTAAGCAATATCATAATCTTTTTTATATGCCAGGTTGAAAAAATCATCGATTAAAGATGCTGTGCATGTGCAGTGTTCCAAAACATTGAAAAGTCAATGTACTCTACGATGAGAAGGATTAGACCTGAATATCCACCCCCTAGATCAAGATAGCTTGTAGAATTTGCACCAGGACCAATGATGGCTAATGAAGATACATGATCCTTGTTTAAAGGTAAGAAGTTATCATTTTTTAGAAGCACTATGCCCTGCCTTGCTGCTTCAAGAGCCAATCTCTGATGCTCTTTAGTACAGACGTCTTTGCCTCCCAATCTTCCAAACATTCCATTTAAAGGATCCCCGTTAAAAAGGCCCAATCGGAGCAGAACAGGGAACAGGTTATTAAGAGCCTGGTCAATATCTCCCTCCTTAAGCTTTCCTTGTCCAATTGCAGATTGAGTATTATAAAGCATGTATGTTCCACAGTTTATATCAACTCCTACAGATGATTATCCAACATATTATCAAAGAATTTGCAACAAACAAGACGTCAAGATGTATATTCATTCTAGAAAGAGCAGACGAAACTTGAAACCTGCTTTAAGAGCTTCAGCAACTGCATCCTCAGGAGTTTTAACATAATACTGATATTCATAAATTGTCGCCACTGCATCACAATCTGAGGCGATATACCTACAATCAGGCAAATCAAAGAGCAAATAAGAACAGAATTTAGCATTCGGTAATGGACGACTGACTATCCTCAATAGTGATTACAGCTTACACGAAGTTCTTACCCCTTAAATCCCCAGTCTTTTCGCACTTTCTGCAAAAGATCTCCTTTTGCACATCCAGGCACCCCATTAATACTATTGTAAGGGCACATCAAGCAGCTTGCTTTACCTTGTTGAACACAACTCTTGAAGGGGGGTTCATAGGTGTCTTCCATATCTTGGTCAGTTACCTGTCATATCATAAAAATTAAGAAATTATACGGATGCAATTAGAAAGAATTCATAAGGATGACACTGAAGAGAGAGAACCAATAACTTGTAAAAAATGATTATTTTTTAAACATCAAATAGTAAAAATGCGTGAAACATAATTAAGAGTTTAAGACAACCAAAGGAGCCTACAGGGAGCCTTACATTATCTTTCATGACGACTCAGAAAGGACTTGTGATGAAGCAAATAAACAAATAATTCACAAACATTACTTATTATGAGCGCTAACAACTTCAAGCTCTGTTTAATGTAATGTATCTTAGTGAGAAATAATAAACCATGGCCACAAATCAACAGGGTTATTGCCTTGTTTAAAAAGGGAAATCATAAATCCTTAATAAAGATGAATGATTCGATTGAAGACATTAATACAACAATAACAAGATTGAAAAAATTACCACAGCGTTGAAAGAATATCTGGTGAAATTAGCCCAGTTTTCAAGATCATAAGCAGTAAAATGCTTACAACAAGCAGAAAGCATCAAGAGGCCAGCATCAGATTGGTTCTCCCCTTGAAAGCCCTTGACAAACTCAAGAGCATAAGAAGAAACAAGAAATGGATCTTCCCCAGGAGTCTCCTGGCCTCTTCCCCATCTGGGGTCCCTAAAAATATTGACATTAGGAGCCCAGAAAGTCAACCCGGCTTGGCCAGAATTGTACATTGCCCTCCCTTCAACGGCGATCGCGGTGGCGGTGTCGAACCACAAGCTCCGGTTGAAAGAAGCAGCGGAATTGAGAACTTGTGGGAACAATGTGGCGGATTTGACGGGCCCACTGAAGCTGATTCCGGGCCCATTAGTGGCAATTCCATGGAGGGATTCAGACCACCATTCATAAGGTGGAATCCCCAACCTGGGTATCCCTGAGAAATTGTTGCAGAGGAACCTGATTTTCTCTTCAAGTGTGAGAAGAGAGACTAGTTGTTGCGATCTGGTTGGGATCCCAAGAGATTTGTTGCAAAATGGGTATGAATTATGAGGCGCTTTACATGGGAATTGGGGTTTTTCATCAATTGGGGCTGCTTTCACTTGCTGGAGAGAGGATAAGATTACGATCACTATCCCTATCACTTTTACGGGGAATTTTGCCCCCATTTTTTTTATTGGGCTTCGACACCATTTTCAGTGTGCTTTTATCAACAACGATCATCGTAACGTAACTGACTTCTTTAGGTTCAACTTTATTTACAAAATGACCAACTAAACATGCCTTAGTAAACTTCTGAGGTGCATAACATGCCTTTGAAATGTAGGGATCTGTTTGGCTTCCTTTGCCCTTACATTGAAGGATTTTATTTTTATTCCACTCCTTATTAATACTATCATTCTCACATATCAAACTCAAAAAGCTCTCTTATTCTTATAAACTACTCTGTGAAGTAATGTTTTAGATACGACATATTGTTTTGTTACTTTCTCACAACTTACCTCTTTTTTCGATATTGGAACTCAATGTAATACTACTTTTACACGGAGTAGCATATAAAAATGTCATCCATTATTGCTAGGGCTGGCAAAAAATGACCCGACCCAAAAATCCGACCCGAACCCGATCCGAAAAAAGCGGGTTAGGGCTGAGGTTTCCGACCCGAAAACTTAAATGGGTCGACATGAACCCGAACCCGAAATTAAATGGGTTAGGTTAAGGTTGAAAATCTCAACCTGAAAACGGCCCACTTAACCCGAAATAAATTTCAGGTCAAAATCAGGTCGGGTCAACCCGAACCCGACTTGATAACCCGAACTAATTTAAGTAAGAAAAAGAAAAAAAAAACGTAAAAAGCTTATTAAGCCCAGCCCAAATTCACAAAGAGGCTTCCATATATAAATTCAATACCCTAAATGAACTCATTTCCCCTCATTGATCTTCAGCCGTTTTTCCCCTCACTTCTCTCTCTTTAATTTTCTCTCTCCTCAAAAACTCATTGTTGAATTCTACAGAGGTAGTTCCGTTAAGCCCAACTTTACCATTGTCATTTCCTTGACGGCTTGAATCCTTCACTCCTCCACGAATTCCTCTCCTTCATCAAAGGTATCTTGCTTCTTAATTTATTTTCTGTTTTTTTTTCCGTGTTTTTTATATGCTAGTTTTGTTTATTTTCTAATTCTTCTGTTGTTAATTTTATATTTACTTGCTTCCGTTTATTTTAGTTTTTTACATGCTAATTTTCGAGTGTTATTACTAAATTCTGATGTTAAATGTTGTTGATTATGTTATTATACGGTTGTTTTTGCTAATTTTTTATTGTTAATGCTAATTTTTATTGTTAAATGTTGTCTATGTTATGGTGATTCTTGCTAATATTTGTTGTTTACTTTTGTTTATCATGAGCATGCATGTTTTAATTTAGATCTTACTAGTTAGATCTAGATAATATAGTCTGATTTAGAATTGCATGTTTTAATTATGTTAGTGTTGTTTTTCTTTATAGGTTTGGCAGCAAGAAGTAGCCCACCCATGTTCAATTGGAAATGTTGTGGATCAATTTTGAAGCTTGAGGTGGTGAACAAGGATGACAGCTATGACAAATTGACAGTCCCAACATCGCCCGATCTTAATCCAAATGAAAATCTTATTGCATCTTCTATTATTTTTTGAAAACTGTAATTTGTGTTATTAAAACTTTATCTTTGGTTTGTAATTAGTGAATTACAATTTTTATTGGTTTATTATCGTTAAGTAGGATTGTTACTTTGTTAGACTAAGCTATTTAATTTTGGTTTGAATTAAAATGCTTAACCTGAACAACTTGTATTTGAAATGAAAAAAAAGTTATTCAGGTCAATTTTGGGTTAACCCAAACCTGAATATATCAGGTTTGGGTCGGGTTAATTTCAGGTCAAAGAAACCTGATTTTTACCCAAATAAAAAATCAGGTCAAATAAGGTCAATTTCGGGTTGACCCGAACCTGAAAATATCAGGTTCAGGTTAGGGTTTTCAACCCGAAAAATTAAATGGATCAGGTTCGGGTTGGGGGTAGCTGACCCGAAATTTAGGTGACCCGAACACGAACCCGACCCGAACTGATCCATTTGCCAGCCCTAATTATTGCTACTGGACTTGCTCCTGTTACTGACTGGACTAGTACCCAATAAAACTCATTGATTTGTGAAAGCTTGTCTTTTACGATTATGATCATTGAGGGTCTGTTCGCATTTACTGAACTGATTGGAGTTGAACTGAAGTGATTTGAATAGAGTTGAAATGAATATTTTATGAGAGAAGGAAACTAGAAGGTGAACTGAATTAAATTGAAATTAAACTAAAGTGAACAGACTCTAAATCAGATGAAATGGCCCAATATAATAACAAGATTGAAATTAGTTGAGGAAGTACTTAAGATAATCAATTTTAATATTATAGTCTTATCAATCAAAGTACCAACCTGAAAATGGGGCCAATCAAGCAAGTGAGGTCAGTGCAATCTCCATCAGCTCCACGACCTTTCTGGTATTCCATATAACTACTCGTACATATACGATGTTTAGATGCCCCCTCCATGTTTTAATTCTTTTGTCGGTTGATTAACTTATCCTGTTGGCTGTATTGGTGACCCGAACTACTAATTTAATGCTTTACTCCATCACCCCATTAAAAGGTCCCATGTTTTCCTACTTGCTCATATTCCATTACACTTCGTATTATTTTTACTCTAATATAATGATGAAGTTTTTAAATAAGACAAACCCAAAGTTCGTTCATTGTTCCCTTCCTATTTTCATCTTATGGGTGAAAATTCATTTGGGTTTTAATACCTAATACCTAACTAATCACTCGGAATTCCACTAATCCAATAAAATTGTTATTATATACTTTTTTATGACATAATAGATTCGGATTAGCCAATATATAGATAAAGGTGCTATTAGTCTTGTATGATGTATGGAGAAGGGCCCTGTTTGCTTATACATCTTGTACAGAATGGTGATCTAATGAACACACAACACACTCATTTGGAATAATTCAATATTTAACATTATTTTTGAGAGATAATGTATTATCGAATAAAATTCATGTGTGTGCATGTTAAGGTCCATGCATCATCAATTATTGATTAGTGTTAGATATGAGCTGAGATATAAGCATTTGTTGGTAAAAATGGTGATGTCTTGATGTAATTAAATCAGAATGCCTATCCTGACTTTTGTCACTCTTTGAGCAATTGGTCTTGTATGGACCCGGTCTACAATAAATCCAAAATTTGACACTTTCAAATAATATAATCACATTGTGGATGATATAATCATTTTTTTAGATGATATAATTATCTTTTTGTGAGTCATATTTGGAATTATATAATCTCATATTAAACCATTTAATGAGATTATATAATTATCTTTAGGATGATAAAATTTAAAAATCATGTTTTGAAATGATGTAATTTACTATTTGATACTTTTTATAATGATAAATTCACTTTTTGAGTTATACATTTATATAACAGTTTCAAAATGATATAATCACTTTTGTAGTAATATAATCACATCTCGTATGATATAATCACATTCGTATGGTATAGAAGAAGGTTGGGTCTACAATAAGTTATTGTAGAACGGGTCTATTCTAGTCTTTGTATTGCTGTAAAATAAGACTAATAAGAGATTTGATTGTGGTTTACTATGTAAGACCAATAAGAGATTTGAGTGTGGTTTACTATGTAAGACCAACAATAGATTTGAGTGTGGTTTACTCTTGTAGGGAATATATTTCAAGCCTTAATCCCACTAGCTTAAACCCCACTGTGATCATACACTAAAGTACGGTGGCGTCCATAAGGGAAGAAGATAGAGCAAAAGAGTCGCCAACAAGTTTTTTAGGAACTTGTAAACCGTTCACAGGATGAAGGTTACACCCCTTAACGATCCAAGAGATCGTCAACTCCATAAGGTCTAGAACCAAATAAGGGTTCGGGGATGATGGTACAAATCCAACCTAAAAGAGATTGAACCTGCCCTAATAATAGGCCTCTACTTTATTCTGATCGTATTCATGTGCGTTTTCTAATTAACATGCAATCAATAGGATTACCCTAAACCTGTTTATCTATGTTGGTTGAATATTAATGCACAAATAAATCTATTATTGGCGATCACTTGAATTATAATCACATTAACCCTAACAAGATTATTAATTATCTTATTAAGCGTGATTACAAGTATAGATTCCCTTTAAACATGCATAAAAGGTGTGATCAAGCAATAAAATAATCAAGCAACATATTAATCATAAATATCATGAATAATAATTATAATAATCATAATAATAATAATAATAATAATCATCATAAATAAAATTATAATCATCATAAATAAAATAATCATCATCAAAATAATAATAATAATAATAATAATATTCATAATCATCATAAATCATAACAATTATAATCATAATCATGTTCATGTTAATATTAAAGCATAATAATAATAGCAAGATCCTAGGCATGATACTAACAAGATTAATAACAAACCCTAGCATGTCACTAAGCAATAAAAATCAAATCTTTAGCCCTAACATGATACTAACAATCATAAATATTAGGAAGAATATAGGAAGCATCGCAGGAATCATATTTAATATTAAAGTTACCCTAGACATGATACTAGGAATATCATAATAACAATGTAAACATGATTTCTACATCATAATATCAATTAAAATCATTAAAGCACTTACTTTGATGCTTCGTACCTCTTTCTAATAACAAAATATACGCGTTAGTAACTTCAAGGAAAATAATAAACAAACAATTAAATTAAACCCTCAGAAATTAAACCTTTCACGTCTAGAGCGAAGGCAACTTCGAATATGGCTAGGTGTTTCTAGATCTTGTGAAGCAAGTTCAAAGAAAGAAAGAAAGAGATGAAATAACCAAGAAAACTTGATGAGAATTGGTGAATGAAATAAGAATTGATGATTGCGAATGAAAACTGATTGTAGGTCAATGATGGATGTAGATGATGAATGAAAACAGAGTTTTTAATACGATATTTATAGAGAAAATCAGCCAAAAAGATAAATTAAACAAAACAGAGTCTAACGCATAAAAAACAGAGCCGGCGCCACCCTTGGCTAGCTGGCGCCAGGCGCCAAGGCCTGGGGTCAGACGCCAAGCTTAAATTTAACACGTTTTCGAAAATCAGATAAGTTTGTCGTACTAGAGGATAATATCATATAATTTCCCCGAAAATACTATTTGATTTTAATTAAAACTCTGAAAAGTCAAAAGTCAATTTACCAATGCTAATTGAATTAGGAATGACAAAAACCTTCTAGAAGATTCTAGAAGACCAAAACCATTCCTAATTGCATTAGGAATGATAAATCATATTAGGCCCTCCCTAGATCATTGGGCCGTACATAAAGCTCAAACCGGGCCCAGTTTAGTAAATTGGCCATAACTTCCTCAATATTCATCGGAATTGGGCTTATAATATATCGTTGGAAAGGTCTCTGCAAGCCCCATCCAACTACACCACTATTGGACCCATATCATGGACCAACCAAACTGGATTCGCTGTTTTCTTAAAATAAGTTTTCAGAAACAGAGAGAAGAGAAAAGAATTAAAACTTTCCGCAACACTAGACTTTCCACACTTTCACTTCATTCGATTACGATTCGACGTGAAAGGTACTCATCACTGGGTTTGGTTTTGGGGAGACACAAATGGGTGTCTACAGAAGCCCCCACTTTGACTGAGTTTGGAGAAACGCGAGTTTCGAAAACAAAAGTCAAAGTATCGATAGAGACGGAGAATGATTCAGAACGTTCTGCGATCCTAAATCAATCTTGCAACGCCGATACCTGCAAAACTAGCATTAGTTAAACAAATAAAAGAGTTAAGAAACGCGTATCTTGCACCGTCGAGCACACGTCTTTGAAAGTAACCAATTGTTTTGATGACCTCCTGCAAGCTAGAGAATGCCATCCCGCTTGAAAACCGCTATGCCTGTAACTGTTTCCAAATTTGGAAGATTGCTTCGCCTGAAACGATCTCCTCCGCTATGATAATATTCCGCGTCCAAGGGAATACTATCGAAGATTATTTCTCTTGAAACAATCCTCATCCACATTGATAATATTCCACATCCAAGGGAATACTATCGAAGATTATTTCTCTTGAAACAATCCTCATCCGCATTATGACCATCTTCCATGCCTGAGGGAATATGATCGAAGACAACTTTGCCCGAAATTACCTCCAGTTGTTTGTGACAACTCTCCGCAAGCTAGGGAATGCTGTCGAAGATATCTTCTCTTGAAGTCATCCTCATTTGATGCGATAATTTTCCAAAGGAAATTACCGAAGATCCACGCTTGTCGATCTTTAAAAGTTCGCCTGAACTTTGCTCCCGCTATGCCTGTACGTCGGCGTTGTGTTACTTGTGAACCAATATGTCGGTGCTTTTGCTGTGATGACAATCCTCTTTTCTTTGGGAATAGTTGCCAACACAACTCTTGTATGATTTATAACAATCCGATTTAGGGAAAGTTGTCAATGCCACGTAACAATCTATCCTTGGAAATGTTGCCACGATGAAGCGACAATCCGTACCTCGGAAATTTGCCAAAATCCAATCTTTGGAAAAGTTGCCAATGCTTCGTAACAATTTTTCATAAGAACTTTGCTACGATCGACAATCCACATCTTGGAATATAACTCTTGAAAGCAATCCATCTTGGAAATTTGCCAACGCTTATGCGACAATCCTTTTGGAAAAATATTGCCACAATTGACAATCCGCGTCTTGGAACATTTGCAAAAAAGAGTCGACCGACAATCCACTTCGGGAAAATTTGCCACTTACTGAAATGAATGACAATCCACGTTGAGGAAATTTGCCGAAATTTATGATGAATAGAGACCTACAACAATCCTTTGGGAAATTTTGCCATAGGGAACTGGGTGTATGACAATCCAATCTCGGAAAACTTGCCAAAGATCCATGAATGTATGACAATCCGAACTTGGAAAAACTTGCCAAACAAAAAAGGAGCACGACAATCCACGCTTGGAAACTTTGCAAGAGATGACAATCCAATATTGGAAAAAATTGTCGTTGAAGAAGATGCACGACAATCCATTTTTGGAAATATTGTCAGTTGGTGATGACAATCCAATTTTTGGAAAACTTTGTCGTTTAATCAGAATGTGCGACAATCCATATTTGGAAACATTGTCGTTTAAGTGCTTGCTTTTGAACCGATGCTTTGGTGCTTGTAATGAGCCAATACTTAGGCGCTTAAGCTAAGTGAGACGATCTTTCATCAGGTCAATCACTTATTGCGATTGTAATCAAACTGACTACTTAATCATGTCAAATTGCTTATAGGGGCTAAACTGGCGTACCAAGGAACCCGAAATTGCTGCATGAGGTCGAAATCACCTTTTTGAGAGGCTTCGAGTTCTATCGCTGCTGAGATATCTCTGGAGCCAAGAATTGGAGTAGGGTCTTCCCTATTCTGCTGCACCTGTATTTATTTTAGACTATAGAACTTTGCCAATCTTTTTTAATTATCTTAGGGTTGACCTAAGGTTTAGCATTGCTTGACTCATCGACTTGACACGACTCAAGGTATAAACTTGACTCGCTGTGATTGACTGACTCAAGGTTGACTCGACTCAAAGTGAAATGACACGTGTGACTCATGACCCGTGTGTGCATAGTGTTGATTATGCGACTCAAAAATGCAAAAAAAGCAAAAATTTTCCGTCATTTTTGTGGAGGGTACCGACTTTCTCCCGAAAAAGAAAGACGCGAAAAAGAATCGAAGTGAAATTTTTGAAGGTGCATGTTGAATGAGCTTAGTCAGATGTTGTTTGATACTATCTCTCAAGGTGCAAGGATTAATCCATCCTAGGCTATCTCAACTGTTGAAAGTATTTGGGTAACTTAGGCACGGAGGCTAAGCACTTCATACTTTGTGATGCAATGCCAATTATGATTGATGAGTGATGTTGATATGACAAGGCATGCTTCAGCGTTGTGTTAAGATTTCATGACAAAGGGTTCCTAAGGGAAGTATATTTGGTCATGTATCTGTGATGTGTGTGAAAGTGACACTAAAGTTAGGCCACAAGGGCTAAGAGCGTGGAGAAAATATTATTGAAAAGAGTCCAATGGTGGTGACTCTTAGGCTAGGTAAGCTAATGATGTAGGGATCAAGCCCCCAAGTCTAGCTCTAAGTGAATAGGGATGAGCATTGGAGATCCCTTTATATGATCATGGTGCAAGTGTGTGAATGCGAATATGAATGCATGTTTATTACGGCCGCACCTCTTTGTGAGGTTGCCTACGTATCCGTTAGGAATCAGGCCGAACGTAGCTCTAGCCAAACCTCGCACAAGTGTGTGTATACCTCAAAAAGTTCTTTTAAGGGTTTTAACGTGGTTAGGCTAAATGTTATAGAAGAAGGGGATAAAGGCTCAAGACCCTAGATAAGCCCCCAAGGTGTGCAACCTTGCTTTTGAATATTTGTATTTTCATGCTTGAGCTTTTTTACTCCTTTTTTTTTAGCTCTTTCTTTTGCTTCAGCATTTATTTTCATGCTTGAGCTTTTTTACTCCTTTTTTACTCAATTAGGAATGAAAAGAACCTTCTAGAAGATTCTAGAATACTGAAACCATTCCTAATTGCATTAGGAATGATAAATCATATTAGGCCCTCCCCTAGATCATTGGGCCGCACATAAAGCTCAAACTGGGCCCAGTTTGGTAAATTGGCCATAACTTCCTCAATATTCATCGGAATTGGGCTTATAATATATCATTGGAAAGGTCTTTGCAAGCCCCATCCAACTACACTACTATTGGACCCATATCATGGACCAACCAAACTGGATTGGCTATTTTCTTAAAATTAAGTTTTCAAAAACAGAAAGAAGAGAAAAGAAATAAAAACTTTCCGCAACACTAGACCTTTCCACACTTTCGTTTCATTCGATTATGATTCGACGTGAAAGGTACTCATCACTGGGTTTGGTTTTGGGGAGACACAAATGGGTGTCTACAGAAGCCCCCACTTTGACTAAGTTTGGAGAAACGCAAGTTTCGAAAACAAAAGTCAAAGTATCGATAGGGACGGAGAATAATTCAGAACGTTCTGCAATCCTAAATCATTCTAGTAACGCCGATACCTGCAAAACTAGCGTTAGTTAAACAGATAAAAGAGTTAAGAAACGCGTATCTTGCACCGTCGAGCACACGTCTCTGAAAGTAACCGATTGTTGCCGCTTTACTGTTTTGATGACCTCCTGCAAGCTAGAGAATGCCATCCCGCTTGAAAACCGCTACGCCCGTAACTGCTTCCAAATTAGAAGGTTGATTCGCCTGAAACTATCCTCCTCCGCAATGATAATATTCCACATCCTAGGGAATACTATCGAAGATTGCTTCTCTTGAAACAATCTCCATCCGCATTGATAATATTCCGCGTCCAAGGGAATACTATCAAAGATTGCTTCTCTTGAAACAATCCTCAGTTGTTTGTGATAACTCTCCACAATCTAGGGAATGCCACCTTGCTGTATCGATGTTCACTCGTCTCTGAACAAAGAGCTTCCTTTTGATATGTTCACGCGCCTCTGAACAAAGAGCTGGAAAATAGGAAATGTCCACGCGTCTCTGAACAAAAGAGATTTGATGATATGCCCACGCGTCTCTGGAGCAAAAGAGCTTGAATGAAATGTCCACGCGTCTTTGAAAAAAATAGCTTTGGTTGATATGCCCACGCGTCTCTGGAGCAAAAGAGCTTTTGATGGAAATGTTCACGCGTCTCTGAACAATAGAGCTTCGGTGCTTGAATGTTTGTTGCGATAATGTTCTGAAGAAAAATTTCCGAAGACCAACGTTTGTCGATCTCTAAAGCTCGCCTGAACTTTGCTTTCGCTAAAACCAGTATGCCGGTGTTTCCGTGATGAGCCAATTCTTAGGCGCTTCAAGCTAAGTGAGACGGTCTTTCATCAGGTCGACCACTTATTGTGATTGTAATCAAACTGACTACTTAATCATGTCAAATTGCTTATAGGGGCTAACTGGCGCACCAAGGAACCCGAAATTGCTGTATGAAGTCGAAATCGCCTTTCTGAGAGGCTTCAAGCTCTGTCGTTGCTGAGATATTTCTGGCGCCAAGAATTGATTCTGTCGCCGAACGCTGTGATAGGGTCTTCCTTGTTCTGCTACACTTGTATTTATTTTTTACTATAGAACTTTGCCAATTTCTTTAATTATTTTAGGGTTGACCTAAGGCTTAATGTAGCTTGACTCATCGACTTGACACGACTCAAGGTATAAACTTGACTCGATATATTTGACTGACTCGAGGTTGATTCGACTCGAAGTGTTATGACACATGTGTTAGACTCAAATCAAAGTGATATGACACGACATGACTCTATGTGTACATGACTCGTGTGTACATTGTAATGTGATCGTGCGACTCGAAAATGCAAAAAGCAAAAATTTCCGTCATTTTTGTGGAGGGTACCGACTTTCTCCCGAAAAAGAAAGACGCAAAAAAGGAATCGAAGTGTGAAGGTGCATGTTGAATGAGTTTAGTCAAATGTCATTTGATACTATCTCTCAAAGTGCAAGGATTAACCCATCCTAGGCTATCTCAACTGTTGACTCAATGATGAAAGCATTTGGGTAACTTAGGCACGGAGGCTAAGTACTTCATGCTTCGTGATGCAATGATGAGTGATGTTGATATGACAAGGCATGCTTCAGCGTTGTATTAAGATTTCATGACAAAGGGTTCCTAAGGGTTGGTCATGTATCTGTGATGTGTGTGATAGTGACACTAAATCTAGGCCACAAGAGCTAAGTGTGTGAAAAAATATTATTTGTTAAAAGAGTCAAATGGTGGTGACTCTTAGGCTAGGGTAAGCTAATGGTGTAGGGACCAAGCCCCCAATTCTAGCTCTAAGTGAATAGGGATGAACATTGGAGATCCCTTGATATGATCATGGTGCAAGTGTGTGAATGTGAATATGAATGCATGTTTATTACGGCCGCACCTCGATGTGGGGTTGCCTACGTATCCGTTAGGAATCAGGCCGAACGTAGCTCTAGCCGAACCTCGCACAAGTGTGTATACCTCAAAAAGGTCTTTTAAGGGTTGTAACGTGGTTAGGTTAAAGGTTATAGAAGAAGGGGATAAAGGCTCAAGACCCTAGATAAGCCCCCAAGGTGTGCATCCTCATTTTTGAATCTTTATATTTTTATGCTTGAGTTCATACTCTTTTTTAGCTCTCTTTGCTTTAGCATTTATTTTATTTTTGCAAGTGTGGGAAATCCCGATCATGCGGTCTTTCACTCACTTGGCATTCATGTTTCTCAGGCACGGTACCGAGCACTCGATAAGAGACGCAATCTGAGACGTGTTCTTATCGAAGATATTTTCATATCAAAGACATTGGAACACTTGCCCTTTTGTACACTTTATTTATTTTTTGCTATTTTTGCTATTTTAATCTTTTGAATTTTCTCAATCTTTCTTTAGAATTGCAAAAGTTGCACACCATCCCATCCCAAGGATAGATAGATGTAGGTTGAAAAAAGAAAGGTCTATCGTTAGACGAGGCTCAAAGTGGTTTATGAAGAAAGGATTGCATATTTGAAAGGTGAAAGGAGATATGATGTGGCTACAAGGGTGCCTCAAATCATTGGTATACCTCGTGCTTAGTTCGACATAGATTTTTTTTTTTTCGCAATGTAATGAAATGATCATATATAAGGAAATAAATGCTCATTTTATTAAAAAGGGGAAAAGGAAAAAACTATAAAATTAATCTAAAGGAAAAGAAAAATGTGCCTATGCTAGACTTATAGGGGAAAGGAAAAAATGAAAAAGAAATAGAAAAAGAGGTCATGAAATCTTGTCGTTGAAGCTCGCCTCTGTCTTGTGTTGTTTGCTCCGACATCATCCAGTCTTCTCGCTGGCTAGAGGCAATGGGATCTTATTTGCCTCTATGAGATCTTGAATGAGGTTTTGAAACCTATAGCATTCATCAGTAGTATGACCGCGCCCTCGATGGTACTTGCAATAGGAATTTGGATTCCATCTCGAAGATCAATTTTCTGGTGTTGGATCCTCGGTAGGGCCAATAGGTTTGATTAATCCTCGATCGTAAAGACGGTCGAAAGCAGCATCGTAGGTCATTCCAATGGGTGTAAACTCTCGCCTGGGTTTTCTTTTAGATCCTTGATTGTCCATGGCTAAGACATCATTATGGTCAAAGGTACTAACATTATTACTAGAGTGGGCATTTTTGGAAGAAGAAGGATTGTCGTTCTTCTTTCCTTTCCAGCCACCGTGGTTACTATTGTTAGTAGCTTTTTGCTTTGCGAGTTCGTCTTCGATTTCAATTCTGATGTCATAAACGGCCTTGAAAGTATTCGAGTTGTGTTGATATTTCAAATGCTTCGAATACTTCTCTTGAAGATTCTTGATAAACCCCCTCACAGACTCCTTTTCGGTGGGGACCTCAATCATCTTGGCGGAAGTTTCCCTCCACTTATTAAAGAAAGAAGTAAAACCTTCATTCTCTTTTTGTCTTAGCATCTCAAGTTGTCTATGATCGGTTTCAACTTGAATATTGCACTTATATCTATCAACGAAAGCGTTTACTATCGATTCCCAGGTAGAGGTTTTCTCTTTGTCAAGGGAGAAGTACCATTGTTGGCAAACGGTTTCAAGAGATAGTGAGAACAGAGAGGGAAAAACTTTCTTATCGATACCCTTAATACTCATTATGGTTTCAAAAGCTCTTAGATGAAAGTAAGGGTTATCTGTTGCCTTGAATTTAGGGATGTCAGTGGCGTTGAACTTTTGCGGAAGAAGATCTTTGTCCACCGAGACCCCTTGTGATGTAAGCTCTTGAAACTTGTAATCGCTAGACAACTTTCTTAGGCTCTCTTGCATGAGGTCTATCTGTTGTTGCTTCCCGGGGTCATCGATCTTGAGTGCGAGAAGCTTCAGTGTCTCAGTCACGGTAGCCAGTTGGTTCTTAAGATCATTGACTTCTTCTTGAGTTGCCATTATCTTCTTAGCCTTCCTGTTTTGACGAATCGGTTTATCAAAAAGCGAGACTTGAATAAAGAGGTTGTCCTTGATTAATCGCCCTTCTCTCCTTGACCAAGTACTGTGGAAAAGGAATTTGGGGATACTTATTGTTAATTATTTGACTCAAACTTTATTCAACATGCAATGGATGGAGGAAGTGAAGAAAGATTGGAATAGAATGTGAAGAAGATTTAGATGGAGGGATATGAAGAATTAGGAGTAGAATATACCCCCAACTCAAATGACGGAAAGACCGACTCATGCATGAACCTAAGACATGGTCAAGGTGACATATACTCAAAGTGTGTGCTAAGACTAGTGAGTGTAGGTGACATGTTGAGACTCGTGTCATGACCATGGGGCTAGACTATGTGCCTAAGACTCGACTAATGACTCGACAAGGTGTTATTGACAGCGATAATTAACCGAATTAATTAGAAAACTGGTTAATTAGACACTAGGTGATGACTCGACCAATAATCCGAACTGTCGGCCAAACGACAGGACTGGCGTCACACCATGGAGCTTGGCGCCAGACGACAGAGCTGTCGTCAGGCGCTACACTTCATAGTGTGGCGCTACAGCTCAGACCTTGGCGCCAATATTGGAGCTTCGGTCTGGGACTGTTTTCGGTATTATTAGTCAATTGGGGTATGCCTAAAGTCGTACTAGGTCAATTCTAATGACTCAAATTAATTAATTAATTAATTAGGCACAGTTCTTTAAGCCATTAATTTATTTAGTCTCAACACAAGTCAAACAAACGGTTAAGAGAAACATAGAATATATATGCACAACAAATAATGCACACTTAGTCAAGTAGGCACAATATGATGCAATGCGTTTGCAACCTAACCATGGCTCTAGTTCTCTAAAGTTTGGGATATGGTTTAGTCAAAGAGGGTCCATGGTTAATTGTCCGGATGCACCGCGCGGAAGCCTAACCGTGAAGGGTTGGCGCGAGTGGATGGGACACCGCGAGTTTTAGAAAAAACTCGCTTCCATGGTTTGGTGAATTCAACATCTCAAATGTACCCTTTGTTGCACGGAGCGTTCAATCAGGTAGACGGAGCATGAATTCCCAGAGGGTTATGTCCGTATGTAGAACACATATGGGTTTCAGAAAAGTGAGAAAAAATTCAATCAGGAAGTAGGATCGAGCAAACAATACGAAAAACCGGTCGAAATTAGAACGCATATTTCTGGCTCGGTATTGGGGAAATTGGCGCCAGCAATCAGAGACTGGCGCCAGATTTTAATTGTAGCGCCTGGCGCCAATATTGGCGTCTGGCGCTACAACTAAAACACTGGCGCCAAGCTCTGGCCCCTGACACTACTTCCCACATGCCTCAGCAGCTTTCTGTGCTCGATAAAATTTTCCAGTTTTGCGCGGTGTTATTTCAGTCCTAGTTGTAAAAGATATTTCTCAAATTTCCTACGTGTAAAATCCTACGTTTTTAACTCATTACGGATGGTCTTTCCAATGAGATCTTTTTTTATGCATATGACAATAATGTTAATCAAAATTACGCATATGAAATACTTAGAACGTTTCGAGTCTCATCCACTCATTCTAAATCATTGCCGAAACAAATTCAGGAATTAAAATAGAAATCCTCCCCAGTGGAGTCGCCAAAAACTGTAGGGAATATATTTCAAGCCTTAATCCCACTAGCTTAAACCCCACTGTGATCATACACTAAAGTACGGTGGCGTCCATAAGGGAAGAAGATAGAGCAAAAGAGTCGCCAACAAGTTTTTTAGGAACTTGTAAACCGTTCACAGGATGAAGGTTACACCCCTTAACGATCCAAGAGATCGTCAACTCCATAAGGTCTAGAACCAAATAAGGGTTCGGGGATGATGGTACAAATCCAACCTAAAAGAGATTGAACCTGCCCTAATAATAGGCCTCTACTTTATTCTGATCGTATTCATGTGCGTTTTCTAATTAACATGCAATCAATAGGATTACCCTAAACCTGTTTATCTATGTTGGTTGAATATTAATGCACAAATAAATCTATTATTGGCGATCACTTGAATTATAATCACATTAACCCTAACAAGATTATTAATTATCTTATTAAGCGTGATTACAAGTATAGATTCCCTTTAAACATGCATAAAAGGTGTGATCAAGCAATAAAATAATCAAGCAACATAATAATCATAAATATCATGAATAATAATTATAATAATAATAATAATCATCATAAATAAAATTATAATCATCATAGATAAAATAATCATCATCAAAATAATAATAATAATAATAATATTCATAATCATCATAAATCATAACAATTATAATCATAATCATGTTCATGTTAATATTAAAGCATAATAATAATAGCAAGATCCTAGGCATGATACTAACAA
The DNA here is from genome assembly GCF_001683475.1 of Chenopodium quinoa. Taxonomy (NCBI): domain Eukaryota; kingdom Viridiplantae; phylum Streptophyta; class Magnoliopsida; order Caryophyllales; family Amaranthaceae; genus Chenopodium; species Chenopodium quinoa. Next base: position 1,359,237 of record NW_018744955.1, on the reverse strand, counting down.
GATTAATAACAAACCCTAGCATGTCACTAAGCAATAAAAATCAAATCTTTAGCCCTAACATGATACTAACAATCATAAATATTAGGAAGAATATAGGAAGCATCGCAGGAATCATATTTAATATTAAAGTTACCCTAGACATGATACTAGGAATATCATAATAACAATGTAAACATGATTTCTACATCATAATATCAATTAAAATCATTAAAGCACTTACTTTGATTCTTCGTACCTCTTTCTAATAACAAAATATACGCGTTAGTAACTTCAAGGAAAATAATAAACAAACAATTAAATTAAACCCTCAGAAATTAAACCTTTCACGTCTAGAGCGAAGGCAACTTCGAATATGGCTAGGTGTTTCTAGATCTTGTGAAGCAAGTTTAAAGAAAGAAAGAAAGAGATGAAATAACCAAGAAAACTTGATGAGAATTGGTGAATGAAATAAGAATTGATGATTGCGAATGAAAACTGATTGTAGGTCAATGATGGATGTAGATGATGAATGAAAACAGAGTTTTTAATACGATATTTATAGAGAAAATCAGCCAAAAAGATAAATTAAACAAAACAGAGTCTAACGCATAAAAAACAGAGCTGGCGCCACCCTTGGCTAGCTGGCGCCAGGCGCCAAGGCCTGGGGTCAGACGCCAAGCTTAAATTTAACACGTTTTCGAAAATCAGATAAGTTTGCCGTACTAGAGGATAAAATCATATAATTTCCCCGAAAATACTATTTGATTTTAATTAAAACTCTGAAAAGTCAAAAGTCAATTTACCAATGCTAATTGAATTAGGAATGACAAAAACCTTCTAGAAGATTCTAGAAGACCAAAACCATTCCTAATTGCATTAGGAATGATAAATCATATTAGGCCCTCCCTAGATCATTGGGCCGTACATAAAGCTCAAACCGGGCCCAGTTTAGTAAATTGGCCATAACTTCCTCAATATTCATCGGAATTGGGCTTATAATATATCGTTGGAAAGGTCTCTGCAATCCCCATCCAACTACACCACTATTGGACCCATATCATGGACCAACCAAACTGGATTCGCTGTTTTCTTAAAATAAGTTTTCAGAAACAGAGAGAAGAGAAAAGAATTAAAACTTTCCGCAACACTTGACTTTCCACACTTTCATTTCATTCGATTACGATTCGACGTGAAAGGTACTCATCACTGGGTTTGGTTTTAGGGAGACACAAATGGGTGTCTACAACTCTGAAAGACCAATAAGAGATTTGATGTGGTTTTCTTAGAAAAACCAATATTTGATTGGATTTCGGTTTTGCTCTGGAAAAACCAAAAATTGTTATATTTGCAAGTTCGAAAAGAATGACGTTCCTATTTGATTGATAACTGATGACTTCGAAAAGATAAATGTTCTCATCGTTGAAAAGGAAGAAACAAACATTTTGAAGGCGAAATCACAAGAGTGTGCATCTCGGGTTCAACAAATTGAATAATTTCTAACCGTAACGTTTGTGTTACTGCCGTATGATTGCGGGAGGGTGTTAAATATGAGATATCGAAAAATTTATGTGTGATATATTTTCCGTATTGATCTTATTAGGATAATAATATACTTAAGTTTATTTTATATTAAAATTTTATTTAAAAAATATATCTTTAAGATTTATGATTATGTGTGATATATTTTTTATAGGATTATATTGAATGTTATGTTAGCTAATTCAGGCGGGTGATGAGAATCGATCCCAAGATCTCTTGGAATCGGGAGGGGAGCTCTGGCCACTTGAACTATCTCTCACTCTCTGTGTCCACTACATACCAAAGTAGATTGTGTCATTAAGATTGGAATATTACTCTTTTTGTTTTTTTTTCAAATACCACAATTTGATTGAAACATTCACCAACACAAAAATTTAACCAATAAGACTTCTATTTTTAAATTTGCTTTGCAGTGGGTAGCTATTTAGCCTATTGTTAAATTTGTTAGGTTTGTTTGGCAATGGGTAAATCACAATAATGAGCATTGATAGAGAATATCCATAGAATATTCTCATCCTAGGTTTAGGATATATTTTGTATAAGTTTATCTTTGATATCTATACATATCTTATAGTTACCTAATATGATTAGGTTTCTCATTGTAACCCTATAAATATTAATCAATGGTAATCACTCTAATTAAGGAGTTTATATTATCTAACAAGCATTATATCGGAGACTTTAGTTAGTGAACAGAATTATTCAAAAAGTAAAGTAACAAGGTAAGGTCAAGCGACGGTCAAGACAAGAGTAGAGGTGTATGAGGTCCGACTAAGTGCGGTTAAGGGTATAACCCAAATCTATAGGAAATAATCCCTTGACCTTCTCATTATTCTGGAATAGTTTAAATACAAGAATACAAACAACTAACTAGGTTTAGTAACAACTAACTAGGTGTGAACATAATAAATACAAGAATACAAAATTATTTACGTCTTCTCATTATTCTGGACGTTTAGACTGTTGCGAAAGTTGTCAAATAGCAATTGCGAGAGGCCCTTAGTGTAAATGTCGGCAATTTGATATCGAGAAAGGTCGTGGAGAAAACGAACTTGGCTGAGAGCAACTTTTTCACGTACAAAGTGTATGTCCATTCTGATGTGTTTAGTTCGTTGGTGTTGAACGGGGTTGCAGGAGAGGTACACAACACTAACATTATCACAATACACAACCGTTGCTTTGTTGATAGGGCGGTGAAGTTCATGCCGAGAAAAGAGCTCAAGGGTCCGAGGTCAGTCTTAGTAAACTCGAAGCTAAGATGGGACATAATAGACATCCGGAGATCATTAGAAGAGGTGGTGAGGACAATGTCGTCGATATAGAGAAGAATGTATGTCCACCATGAGTTGTCGGATTTGTTATGAGAGGAGCCAATAGTTGCCTTAAAAGATGCAAACCGATGATACCAAACCCGAGGGGCTTGCCTAAGACCATAAAGCGCCTTTTGAGGAGGCAGACATGACCCGAGAAATCCTTGTCTCGCAATCCCAGAAATTGGTGCATATATAAAGTCTCAGAGATATCACCATTCAAAAAGGCATTCATGACATCCATTTAGTGAATGGGCCAAGATTTGGAAAGTGCAATGCTAAGAACAGTTCGAAATGTTGTCGGCTTCACGACCGGGCTAAATGTTTTATCACAATCGATCCCAACTGTTGATTCTTTCCATCAACCACAAGACGAGCTTTGTGCCTCTCAAAATCACCGGTAGAATTCTTTTTATGTTTAGAAAGCCACATTAGGTGGACGAGGCACCAACTCCCACATCTTAGTTTTAATAAGAGCATTGAACTCGTCCATCATGGCATACTTCCAATTCGAGTCGGAAAGGGCAGCGATGGGATTGCGGGGTAAAGGTGAATGAGTGGAGATTGAATATAAGTTGAAGATGTTTTTAGGCTAAAAGATCCCATGGGAGCTAAGGGTTTGGATGGTCAAAGGAGGGGAAGGGGGCTTGCTTGTACGTTGGGCCGTTTGAGAGGTGCCGCTGGTAATGGACTGCAAGGTAGGAGATGGGCCGGTTTGTTTGGAACCTAGCAAAGACCCAAAAAGGATAGATGTGGGGTAAAATCTTGTGGGCCGAGAAGATGGAAAGCCCACTAATGTAGGAAAAGGGCGGTTAAGTGATCCAAAAATAGGAGGAGAGTGGGTCTGATTGTGTTAGGCCGCAGAGGATCAAGGTAGAGAGCTCATTTGGGCTGTTTGAGACGGTGTGGTCTGATTGTAAATTTGATGGGTCAAGATAGGAAGGAGACCATAAAAAAGAAAATCATAGTCAGTAGGTAAAGGAGTGTGAATTTTTGCGAAAGGGAATTGAGTTTTAAAAAAAAATCACATGTCGGGAAATAATAATTTTCCGGCTAGAGATGTCATAGCATTTGTAACCTCAATGGTTAGGGGGATAGCTTAGAGCTATCAATTTGGGTAAATAGGTCGGGTTTGGGTCAGGTAAGAGTGGGTTGGGTCAAATTGGGTCAGGTGAATTCAGATGAATTCCATAACCTATGCGGGTCGGGTTTTGGTTGGATCATGCTTGAGTCGGGTCACGTTGGGTCATACTTCTTATCGGGTTTGGGTCGAGTTTATAACAGGTCGGGTTATATTCGGGTCGGGTGAACAATAAGTCGGGTTTAATTCAGATTTTCACGGGTTAAAAAGGGTTAGGGTAATTCTTGGGTTCGGTTCAAGTCTATAATTTGCGGTTAGAATCAGGTCGGGTCATTCTCGAGTTTGAGTCGGGTTCAGTTCAAGTCAATAATTTGCGGATTATAATCAGGTTAGGTCATTTTCAAGTCCGGTCATTCTCGGGTTCAAGTGAGGTTCGGTTCAAGTCAATAATTTGCGGGTTATAATCAGGTTGGGTCATTTCCAAGTTGGGTCATTCTTGGATTCAAGTCGAGTTATGTTCAAGTCAATAATTTGCAGGTTACAATCAGGTCGGGTCATTTCCAAGTCAGGTCATATTCGAGTTCAACTAACTGTAAATAGATAATTATCATTTTTATCAAGCTAATTATTTCCTTTTATTATAATATATATGGCAATGTACTAGGGAACTATAGTCTATAATTTAAGAAGATAATTATCTCCTTTGACCATACAACAAATATATACTATATTTAACTTTTAAATTTGAAGATGATGCTCCTTTCTTTTGCTGGCCTGGACCGACTTGGTCTCCCTAGAAAAAATGCTTTGATAAACAATAAAAAGGTGGTCTAAATTGCATTTAAGGTGATTTGAAATCGGGTCAGGAACAATTTGGGTTGAATTTAGGTCGGGTCAATAACAAGCCGGGTTAGTAATCGGGTTGAATTTTTGGGTTGGGTAAGTAATAGGTATGGTAAAATTCGGGTCTAGTCAATAACAATTTGGGTTGAATTTGGGTCAGGTCAATAACAAGTCGGGTTGATTTCGGGTAGGGTTTGTAACAAGTTAGGTTAAATTCGAATCGGGTTAAGAACGGGTCGGGTTGAATTCAGGTTAGGTTAGTAACAAGTTTGGTTAAATTCAGGTTTTGACGGGTTAAAACAGGTTTAGGTCAATTTCGGTTCAAGTCGGGTTCGGTGCAAGTTAATTAAATTGGTCGTTGTAAATCGGTAAATCGGTACAAGTTGTAAACCGGTAAATTGGCCATTTAAAACAAATTGAATGGGTCCACACACCCAATTGGAATACCGGAGGGTATTAAGGACCATGTTAAATATTTCGGCAATTTTTATTTTCGGGCAAAAATAAGTCAAGAACTCCCAAAATTGAAGGCTAATATCCACGCTTTTTAAGAAATTTTGGAGGTTTCGGGGCCCGGTGTCAAAAAGTCTTGAAATTCTATGGGATACTTCTCGGGATCATAAAATGTCGTTTGGAGTCATATATGATCATTATTTGTTGTTATAAATGTTCGTGGTAGGCTTGAATTAATGAAATCGATGCAAGTTGTAAACCAATAAATTGGTCGTTTAAATGCAAATTGGATGGTTCCACCCATACAATTGGACTCCCGGAGAATATTAGGAACCATGGTAAACATTTCAGAAATTTTTATTTCAGGGCAAAAAAAAATCAAAAAATCAAAATTAAAGGCTAATATCCACGCTTTTTAAGAAATTTTGGAGGTTTCTAGGTTCGGTGTAGAATAGTATTAATATTTTAGGGGATACATCTCAGGGTCATATAATGCCGTTTGGAACCATAATTGATCATTATATGTTGTCATAAATGTTCGTAGTAGGCTTGATCAGTTAATAGTAAAATCCCAAGTTGTAAACCGGGAATTAAGTTGGTCGCTTAAAGGCAAATTGGATGGTTCCACGCACCCGATTGGAATCCCAAAGGGGATTAGGTACCATGGTAAACATTTCGGCAATTATTTCCGGGCGAAAAACGTCTAAAAATTCCAAAATTAAAAGCTAATATCCACGCTTTTTGAGAAATTTTGGAGGTTTCGGGGTCCAGTATCGAAAAGACTTGAGATTCTAGGGAACACATCTTGGGGTCATATAATGTCGTTTGGAACCATATATGATCACTATTTGTTGTCATAAATGTTCGTGGTAGGCTTGAGTTGATGAAATCGATGCAAGTTGTAAACCGGTAAATTGGTCGTTTAAATGTCAATTGGATGGTTCCACCCGCCCAATTGGACTACCGAAGGGTATTACGGACCATGGTAAAAATTTCGGCAATTTTTATTCTCTGCGAAATAAAGTTTGGAGGTTTTGGGCCCGATGTCTCAAAAAGCGTGGATATAATCCATGCTTTTAGAGAAATTTTGGAGGTTTTGGGCCCGATGTCACAAAGTCTTGTGAATTTAGGGAATACAACTTGGGGTCATATAATGCCGTTTGCAACCATATATGATCATTACATGTTGTTAAGGAATCGGTGCAAGTTATAAGCCGGTAAATTGGCCGTTTATAGGCAAATCAGAAGGTTCCACCCACCCAATTGGACTTCCGGAGGGTATTAGGGACTATGGTAAACATTTCGGAAATTTTTATTTTTGAGCAAAAAAAAGTCAATAAATTCCAAAATGAGAAATTTTGGAGGTTTCAAGGCCCGGTGTCGAAAAGCCTTGAAATTTTAGGAGATACATTTCAGGGTCATAAAATGCCGTTTGGAACCATTTATGATCATTATATGTTTTCCTAAATGTTCGTTGTAGGCTTGATTTAATAAAATCGGTGCAAATTGTCAACCGGTAAATTGGTCGTTTAAAGGCAAATTGGATGGATACACCCACCAATTGGACTCTCGGAGGGTATTAGGGACCATGGTAAAAATTTCGGCAATTTTTATCCGGGCGGGAATAAGTAAAAAAATTCCAAAATTGAAGGATTATATCCACGCTTTTTGAGACATTTTTGAGGTTGGGTACGGTGTCAAAAAACCTTGAGATTTTAGGGAATACATCTCGAGGTCATATTAGACGTTTGGAACCATATGATCTTTATATGTTGTCATAAATGTTCGTGGTAGGCTTAAGTTAATAAAATCGGTGCAAATTGTAAATCGGTAAATCAGTCGTTTAAAGGCAAATTGGATGGTTCCACCCACCCAATTGGACTCCCGAAGCGTATTAGTGACCATGGTAAAAATTTCGGATATTTTTATTTCCGAGCGAAAAAAAGTTAAAAAATTCCAAAATTAAAGTCCAATATCCACGCTTTTTGAGAAATTTTAGAGGTTTTGAGGCCCGGTGTTGAAAAGTTTTGAAATTTTAGGGAATACATTTCGGGGTCATACAATGTCGTTTGGAACCATATATGATCATTATTTGTTGTCATAAATGTACGTGGTATACTTAAGTTAATGAAATCGATGCAAGTTGTAAACCGGTAAATCGGTTGTTTAAAGGCAAATTGGATGGTTCCACCCAGCCAGGTGTACTCCCGAAGGGTATTAGGGAGCATTTTAAACATTACAGCAATTCTTATTTCCAGACGAATAAAAGTTAAAAAATTCAAAAATTGAAGTCTAATATCCACAAATTTTGAGAAATTTTGGAGGTTTCGGGGTCCGGTATCGAAAAGTATTATAATTCTACAAATAAATCTCGGGGTCATATAATGCCGTTTGGAACCATATATGATCATTATATGTTGTCATAAATGTTCGTGGTAGGCTTGAGTTAATGAAATCGGTGCAAGTTGTAAACCGTAAATTCACCATTTAAAGGCAAATTGGATGGTTCCACCCACCTAATTGGATTCTCGGAGGGTATTAAGGATCATGGTAAATATTTCTGCAATTTTTATTTCCATGCGAAAAAAAAGTAGAAAAATTCCAAAATTTAAGGCTTAATATCCATGCTTTTTGAGAATTTTTTGTTGTTTTGAGGCCCGGTGTGGAATTCCTTGAAATTTTAGGGGACACATCTCGGGGTCATATAATGCCGTTTGGAATCATATATGATCATTATATGTTGTCATAAATGTTCGTGGTAGGCTTGAGTAAATAAAATCGATGCAAGTTGTAAATCGGTAAATTGGCCGTTTAAAGGCAAATTGGATGGTTCCACTCACCCAATTGGACCCCGAGAGGTATTAGGGACCATGGTAAACATTTCGACAATTTTAATTTTCAGGCGAAAAAATTCAAAAAAATCCTAAATTGAAGGCTAATATTTACGCTTTTTGAGAAATTTCGAAGGTTTCGGGGCAGGTGTCGAAAAGAAATGAAATTTTATTACATACATCTCGGGGTCATTTAATGACATTTGAAACTATAAATGACCATTATATGTTGTAATGAATGTTCATGGTTGGCTTAAGTTAATGAAATAAGTGCAAGTTGTAAACCGGTAAATTGGTCGTTTTAAGGCAAATTGGATGGTTCCACCCACCTTATTGGACTACCGGGGGGTAATAGGAACCATGGTAAACATTTTGGCAATTTTTATTTTCGAGCGAAAAAAAAAGTCAAAAAATTCCAAAATTGAAGGCTAATATCTGCGCTTGTTGAGAAATTTTTGAGGTTTCAGGGCCCGGTTTTGAAAAGCTTTGAGATTTTATGGAATACATCTCGTGGTCATCTAATACTGTTTTAAACCATAAATGATCATTATATGTTGTCATAAATGTTCGTTGTAGGCTTTAGTTAATGAAATCGGTGCAAGTTGTAAACTAGTAAATTCACCATTTAAAGGATAATTGGATGGTTCCACCCACCTAATTGGACTCCCAGAGGGTATTAGGGATCATGGTAAACATTTCGGCAATTTTTATTTATAGGCGAAAAAAGTTAAAAAATTCTAAAATCCACGCTTTTTGAGAAATTTTTGTGGTTCGAGGCCCGATGTCGAAATTCCTTGAAATTTTAGATGATACATCTCGGGGTCATATAATGCCGTTTGGAACCATATATGATCATTATATGTTGTCATTAATGTTCTTAGTAGGCTTGAGTTAATGAAATCGGTGCAAGTTGTAAATCGGTAAATTGGTCGTTTAAAGGAAAATTTGATGGTTCCACCCATCCAATTGGACTCCCGGAGGGTATTAGGGACCAAGGTAAACATTTCGACAATTTTTATTTACGGGCGGAAAAAAGTCAAAAAAATTCAAAAATTGAAGGCGAATATCCACGCTTTTTGAGAAATTTGGAGTCATCGGGGCCCGGTGTCTAAAAGTTTTGAAATTCTAGGGAATACATCTTGGGGTCATATAATGTCGTTTGGAACCATAAAGATCAATATATGTTGTCATAAATATTCGTGGTAGGCTTGAGTTAATGAAATTGGTGCAAGGTAACCGGTAAATTGGTCGTTTAAAGGCAAATTTGATGGTTCCACCCACCCAATTAGACTCCCGGGGGTAGGGACCATGGTAATCGTTTGGGAAATTTTTATTTCCGTGCGAAATCATTTTTAAAAAATTCCAAAATTGGAGGCTAATATCCATGGTTTTTTTAGAAATTTCGAAGGTTTAAGGGCCCGGTGTCGAAAAGAAATGAGATTTTAGGGGATACATATCGGGGTCATATTATGCCGTTTGGAACTATAAATGATCGTTATATGTTGTCATAAATGTTCGTGGTAGGTTTGAGTTAACGAAATTGGTGCAATTTCTAAACCGATAATTGGATGTTTAAAGGCAAATTGGATGGTTCCACCCACCCAATTGGACACTCGAAGAGTATTAGGGACCATGGTAAACATTTCAGCAATTTTTATTTCCGAACGAAAAAAAGTCAAAAAATTCCAAAATTAAAATCCACGCTTTTTGAGAAATTTGGGATGTTTCGAGACCCGGTGTTGAAAAGTTTTAAGATTGAAGGGCATACATCTCGAGGTCATATAATTTCGTTTGGAACCATATATGATCATTATATGTTGTCATAAATGTTCGTAGTAGGCTTGACTTACTTTAATCTATGCAAGTTTTAAACCGGTAAATTAGTCGTTCAAAGGCAAATAGGATGGTTCCACCCACCCAATTGGACTCCCGGATGGTATTAGTGACCATGGTAAATATTTTGGAAATTTTTATTTCCGGGCGAAGAAAATTAAAAAAATTCCAAAATTGAAGGCTAATATCCACGCTTTTTGAGAAATTTTGGAGGTTTTGGGGCCCGGTGTTGAAATGCCTTTAGATTTTAGGCTATACATCTCGGGTTCATATAATGCCATTTGAAACCATATATGATCATTATATGTTGTCATAAATGTTTTTTGTAGGCTTGAGTTAATGAAATCGGCACAAGTTGTAAACCGGTAAATTGGACGTTTAAAGGCAAATTGGATGGTTCCACCCGCCCATTTGGACTCTCGGAGGGTATTAGAGTCCATGATTAACACTTCGGTAATTTTATTCCAGGGGAAAAAAGTTAAAAAAATTCAAAAATTGAAGGCTATATTAACGCTTTTTGAGAATTTTTAGAGTTTTCGGAGCCCGGTGTCGAGAAGTCTTGAAATTCTAGGGAATACATACATCTCGGGGTCATACAATGTCTTTTGGAACCATATATATATGATCATTATTTGTTGTCATAAATGTTCGTGGTAGGCTTGAATTAATGAAATCGGTGTAAGTCGTAAACCGGTAAATTGGTCGTTTAAAGGCAAATTGGATGGTTCCACCAACCCAATTGGACTCCTGGAGGATATTAAGGACCATGATTAACATTCCGGCAATTTTTATATCCGGGCGAAAAAAAAGTCAAAAAATTCCTAAATTGAAGGCTAATATCCACGTTTTTTGAGAAATTTCGAATGTTTCGAGGCCTGGTGTTGAAAAGCAATGGGATTTTAGGGGATACATCTCAGGGTCATATAATACCGTTTGGATCCATATATGATCAATATATATGGTTTCATAAATGTTCGTGGTAAGCTTGAGTTAATGAAATTTATGCAAGTTCTAAACTGGTAAATTGGTCGTTTTAAGGCAAATTGGATGGTTCCACCCAACCAATTGGACTCCCGGAGGGTATTAGGGACCATGGTAAACATTTCGGCATTGTATTTTCAGGTGAAAAAAGTTTTAAAAATTCCATAATTGAAGGCTAATATCCACGCTTTTTCAGTAATTTTGGAGGTTTGGGTAGAGTTGTCAATTTGGGTAAACGGGTCGAGTTTGGGTCGATAAGAGTAGGTTGGGTCAAGTCGGGTCGGATCGGGTCAATTCAGATTAATTGCATAACCTATGCGAGTTGGGTTTGGGTTGGGTCATGCTTGAGTTGGGTCACGTCGGGTCATACTTCTTATCGGGTTTGGGTCAAGTTTAGGTTAGGTTAATAATAGGTTGGATTACATTCGGGTCGGGTGAACAATAGGTCGGGTTTAATTCGGGTTTTCACATGTTAAAACGGGTTAGCTTAGGGTAATTATTCTCGGGTCGATTCAAGTCAATAATTTGCAAGTTAGAATCAGGTCGGGTCATTCTCATGTTTGAGTCGGGTCCGGTTCAAGTCGATAATTTGCGGGTTATAATCAGGTCGGGTCATTCTTGGGTTCAAGTCAAGTTCGGTTCAAGTCAATAATTTGCGAGTTATAATCAGGTTGGGTCATTTCCAAGTCGGGTCATTCCCGGAGTCAAGTCGGGTTATGTTCAAGTCATAGCCCTGAATTGGAATACCACTTCCATTTAGTAGTGCAAGTAGTAGAATAATAAAAGGGGAGCTTCACATGCTTTCTAAAAATGCAGCAAGAACAAACAAAAGAATCCAAAATCCTATTACATTTGATAAATGCATAGAGAACATTTTTTAAAGCAAGCCATATCCCCGAATCGGAATACCACTTCCATTTCTAACAATAATTTAACGAGAAGTGCTCAAATTAAAATAAGATGATAGGGTACCTTGTTGAGATGTCATTTACGAGGTTGCTCCGGTATCCATATACCAAATTTCATTAGGAGGAGTAAGGGAGAGGGTATGCAATGCAACCTCTATGTCGGTAGAAGCATAGTCCACTGTTGACGAAGCTTGAGTGCTATAAGCGTGTTGCTGCTGTGGCTTGGGCCCTAAAATACCTGGTTGTTGAGGTCTGGGCCCACATGGTAGACGAGCCCAAGAGGTGGTGGGATAAGGGCAAGGTGGGACAGCCCATGGTAGAGATGTCCAAGCACCCCAAGGTAAGAATTGTCGAGCCTACTGGGAACCCCGCTGCCATTGTTGCGAAAGGTGTTAGTGCTACCCGGACCCACGGCCACCACAACCCTTGTCGCCGCGGTTGCCGTTGCCACGACCCCTATTAATGCGGCCACCGCGCCTGCCATGCGGTTATTCTTTTGCTGAGGCCGGTTAGAGTGAGTGATGTGAAGAGAAGAAGTATCATGGACTTGAGAGGTGTGTCCAGCAGCAAGTAAATCCGAACCGGTGCCATTGGCTTCGTTAGAAGCTTGAATAGCTTGACGTGACTCCTCCAAAAGAAATAGGAGGGTTAGTTTGCTGAAGAATAGCAGCCACATTGTCATAGACCTTAGGAAGACCTCGAACGAGTGTGATAACGAGGCGATGATCAGAAACTTTGGCCCCAACATTGGCTAGTTGATCCGCAAGCATCTTAATGTGTTGGCAATATGATGAAATATTAGGAAAATTGTTCAAATCAACCCGAGAAAATTCAGATTCCAATTAAACAGCTTGATTAGTTTGGTTATCCTGAAAGATGTCCTATAGCCTTCCCTAAGCACCCTCGGCAGTAAAGTCGGGTTCGATGATGATGTGAAGAAGGTCGGTTTTAGACGAAGAGGCGTCTTTGTCAGAAGTGGGAATAATGTGGTCTATGACCTTATATGCTCTGGTGTGTATTTTGAAAAGCTATGCCCAAGAAGAATACTGAGAATGTTCCGATCCATCTCCAAGGTAACGGGGATGAGGCTCTTGATATTGGTGACAGCAAGAGCGGGACGGAAAGTGAAAGCTTTTGGTGGTTCACCCATGGAAAAAGATAGAGTAGGCAAAGAAGAGAAGATAGGCGGCTAGAGAAAGAAGAAAGGAAGAGAGAGAAAACCTAGCCTGATACCATATAGGAAATAATCCCTTGATCTTCTCATTATACTGGAAGAGTTTAAATACAAGAATACAAACAGCTAACTAGGATTAGTAACAACTACTAGGTGTGAACATAATAAATACAACAATTATATACATAATCTAATAAAATCAAACCGTAAAAATACCATTTGACATTATTTCAAACAAAACAAACCATATTACATACAATGATCAACTACCCTTAACAATATCCACCGCTTCCAACCGCTTTCTATCTCCTAGGTTCTCTGTAAACACCGATCACTCCTGCTCACCGGTGAACCAGGTTAGCTAGGCCTCATCGCTTCCCGTTTGTCGATGAGCCTCAACCCTCCTTTCGTACAGGGTCGCTGGGGTGTTCCTTCCGCCGGCCAACCCGATCTTTTCAAGGTGTTTCCTTTTCTTTGTTTACTACTAGTTCAGTTTTCCTTTTCAGTTCTTGGTTTTCCTTAAGTTGGGTTGTGCTATTTATATGCTCTTATTTAGTTTCTTGTTCTTGTTTTTAATCTTTTATTATATGTTGTTTTCTTCTCTCTCTATCCATGGGTTAGTTTTTTTCCTTTTCTCTGATCTTTTAATGTCTTTGTTAGATTTTGCCTCTTTTATTGATTTCTTTTTCTTGGGTTAGTTTACCATTTTTTAATAGAGTTATTGGAGTTTTATTTTGGTCTGTTCAAGAGGTTCTTCTTCTGATTTTATAGAAGACATTATTGAGTGGTTGAATTTGGTGGAGTTTCCTCCTCCTCGAGTTATTTGTTGTTTCAGTTTAGTTTTTTAGGCTCTTAGTTTAGTTTTTTAAGTCTTAATATAGAGTTATTTCTCGCCTTTATTTCTTTTCATCTTCCCGACGATTTCAGTGATGAAAGTATTTTCCACCTTCTTTCCTCTATGGATAATCCTGGTGATGTTGTTGTTCGTTCCTCCGAGTTCAAAAGGCAAGGGAACACCTTGTTTAAGGCTGGAAAGTTTAAACTCTCCTTTTCTAAATATGAGTTTGCTAGTAAGTTGTTGTGTTTTACTATGTCGTGTTATGTGGAAACGTTTTCTTTGTTTTGATCTTTGGCATTTGCTTTCACTACTAGAAAACAGGGAAATAGCGACGGACTGCTTCCGACAGACAAATTATTCCGTCAGAATATATGTATTTTTTCCAATGGAAAATACGTCGGAAAGTACCATTTTCGACGGAATAAAAATCCGTCGGAAAGTGTCATTTTTGACAAAATAAAAATCCGTTGGAAAGTGCCATTTGACGGAATAAAAATCCGTCAAAACTTTCCGACGGAATATAATTTTTTAAAAAAAGCTTTTCAAAAAACCCTAAGAGATACCCTACCTTTTTTCCGCCTCTTCTTTTTCGCTTTCCCCCTTCTCTTTCTCTTTCTCTTTCTACTCTTTCCACTTCTCCTTCTCTCTGTTCGTCTATCTTCTGTTTCTCTCTCCTCTTCTTCTTTTTATTCTCCTCCTATCTCCTCTTCTATTTCCTTTTCTTGTTCTCTTTCTCGCCTTTTCTTCTCTTATCTTCCTTATCTTCTTTCCCCCTCTTTCTATTTACCACCGCCATCCACTTCCACCACAAACACTAGCCACCCGCTGCCACAACACCGACATGAACACCAACACTAATACAGTTATCAACATCAACAACAACAGTGCAAAACGAAGGTTTTAAGGTCAAATTCGACCATGAAAATTCTAGATCTAGAGTTTTCATAATCGAATTTGGCCTTGTAAACCCAATTTCGAGGTTTTGTATGGTCAAATTTAGGAATGTATTTATTTTTGTTCTAAATTTTGATTTTAATGTCCTTTTTCATATTTTTTTTTTTTGAAAATCTATATGGTGGTGACTGTTGAAGTTTAGATTTTGGGTTTTTTGTTTTGAAATTTATGGGGATTTTTTTTATATTTTGTTTTTTTTTTGGGTCGGAATTTTTGTGATGTTTTGGTTAGGGTTCGGTCAGGTTTTAGTTTAATTAGTTGGGTAGATCTGGGCTAGGGTTTGGGTTAGGTGGGTGGATCTAGGTTAGGGTTTGGGTTAGGTTGGTGGATCTGGGTTAGGTGGGTGGATCTGGGTTGGTTATGGGTCATTGTAAGTCAGGGGTTGTGGGGAATTGCATTGGTGGGTGGGGTGAATTGCGATGGTGGTATCGGTGGTTGATGGGGTGAATTGCGATGGTGGTATCGGTGGTGGGTGCGGTGAATTGCGATGGTGGTATCGATGGTGGGTGCGGTGAATTACGATGTGGTAAGGTGATTTTAGAGTGTGGCTTAGAAGGGAAGGGGATACGGGTTGTGACGGGGAAGGCTTTTTTTTTTAATAGAATTTTCCGACGAAATTTCCGTCGAAAATTACCGGCGGATTACAGCCTATCACAAATTTCCGACGGACTTTTCCTGGCCTGAAAATCACTTCCGACGAACTGATTTCCGTCGAAATAGTGTTTTCGACGGAAATTCCGTCAGAAAAGGCCGTTTTTCCTACAAAAGGTTTTCCGACAATCGTTTTTGACGAAAAAATTCCGCCATTATTTGCCTATTTTCTAGTAGTGTTTCCATCTCAATCTTGTGGCTTGTGCTTTGAAGCTTCTTGATTATTTTGTTGGTGTCTATCTTTGTTCATTTGTATTAGAGTTTGATTCCTATCATATTATATTAAGGCTCTTTATAGGAGAGCCTCTGTGTATCGAGAATTTAGCAAGTTTCGATCGTTCCGCTAGAAAAGGTTCTGATTAAGGCTATTAAGGGTGTTAAGAAAATTACATTGTGTTGAGGGTTTGTTACAAGATGTGTCTTTGGTCGATCTGAAACAGAAGGGTAAGATGGTCTGGTCTGTTACCCAAGTGGAGTTGACTTCTCTAGTTCCCGATGATTGTCAGGTTAAAAGGGATTTTTGTATTGCGGATATGACTGCTCCGACTGCTGAGTTTCCGTGTAGTTAGTAAAGTTTAGTTGTTGCTTCAGAGCCGGTTTGATTGCCTAGTTCGTCTGGTGGTAATAAGGATTGTAATCTCCCACCATCGATTTAAGAGAGTGTTGATATGGAATGTGATTTCCAATCAGATTCAGTTAGTAATGACAGGAATGGTAAGTATATACCTCATTTTCGTCATGAAGTTGGAGTCCCTCGTATGCATGAGTTTGTTTCTTGAAATGGTCCGAGATTATCGCTTTAGCTTTCTTCCTCAAATTTGCAGCAGGTTAAGCAAGGCAATGTCATTCGTTTCTATCATTCTAAGTCTATGTCGTTAATGTCTATTCGGGTTCGTCTGACTAAAACTTCTATCCAGACAGAGGTCCCTCAAGATGTAACTTCTAGGGAAGCAAATACCTCTACATTCCACATATGCTCCAGTTTTGCAATCATACCTGGAGAAAGGTTATCCCCTCTGTTACAACAGAGACCTCCCACAATGTGAAGTCCAGTGTAGCGATGTCATCTACCTTTACTTCACTACATGTATCATGTGATGAGGAGCGGCAGACGATGCCCATAACAGAGTCTCAGCCGGTTCCCATTTTGCAGCAGGCCTTAGGTGCTCTAGTGGTGCAAAACAATTCAGAGTGCATGACTGCCCTTACTAATGTTGATAGTCAAATAGGAGGGATGAATTCACATGAGTTTGTGGGAAAAGTTAGTGATTCCAGGTTTCAATTCGCCACTTTGCATCCCGGTTTAAAGTCTTCAAGTCAACCACTTCGCTGTCATAAGTCTATTTCTCATCCTCGATTTAGGAAAATGAGTTCTTTGGTGGATTGACCTAGTTCAGCACCAGACTGCAAGGTGGTTTGTGTGGGTACAAAGCGTGATCGTGGGCCTAGTGTGGACTTTAAGTACTCCAACTTGGGTCGAATAAAGTTTGCAAGTGTCTCTTTGGCGTTTTTGCGTAATGTAGTGTGTTGGTAGTCTTTGTTATTTGCATTTCGTTATTAAGTACTCTTTGTCAAAAAAAAAAAAAAAATACATGTTAAAAAATGGTTTGGCCTGGTGCGATTTAGTTCACGGCTTAACCATATCTCAAATTTGTTTTTATGAATAATATATATAGTGTTACAATACTAGTCCTATTCCTGTTAGAAAATCTAGTACGATAAAAATACAAACTATATCACAAATATATACAAGTATATCCTAGCTCTGCGACAAATATTATAATAATCTTATAATATCTATCAGTTTTTTTTTTTGTTTTTTTTTTATGTAATTTTTTATTGTTAAAGTTATTTTACATCACTTCCGGAGCTTTCTGAAAAGATTGCTAAAATAATGTGATTTATCAGAGTTTACCCAATAATTAACAGTTAGTTCGTGGATCAGATAACAGAACCATCGTGACCTAAATTTTGATATGAGCTTGTTGGGTAAGAGGTCAAAAAGTTTCCACCTAAGTGCTGGCTGCTAATAATGAAATTCGGTCCAGTAAAGACAAGTGTTTCACAATGAAAAAGATAATGAAACGTTGCAAAACACAAGATTTACTTTGATTTGATTGGATTAAAAATGACTAATTGGTTGTCTGCCATTGTGCTATCAGTGAAGTAAATCAATTTTGTTGCTTCAAAAAAAAAAAAAAAAAAAAAAGAGTAAATCAATTTTGTTTTTACATTCAATTATTCAATATTACTAGATGAAACTCGTACGATGCACGGTTTGTTTGATTTTTTAAAATAATGTTTTTTTTTTGTATTTATGAGCCTAAAATTTGTTATATATTTAGATAAAATTCCTAATATTAAAAGATAATATATAATATTTAATTAATTTAAACTTAAAAATCTCATTCGCCAATTTTGCTTACATGGCATTTAAATTATTTAATTTTAAAAGAAATTAATAATCTCTTATTTAATTGGCTACTACTAAGATTTATAATCCTACATGGCGCGCTGAGAAAATTAGATCTTGCGTGGCTCTCTAAAAACTCGGCAATTATTCAATATTATTGTTTTCATTATTGAGTAGAAACTGGGAAATAATATTAAAGATAAAATTGTTAGTTTAGAGTTTTATTTTCGATAAAATAACAATATTTTTTATGTACAAATTGAATTATAATTTTATTCAAAAAAAAATTATTAGATTATAACTTTCGAAAAAAAATTATATTATAATATTTTTTGGAGCGAAGGAAGTAGTTCAAAGCGTAAAACATCCATTTATAATATATACTAATCGGTTAAAATAATATACTTGATAATCTAATAGAATTTTATTACTATGTAGATCTGTCAATTAGGGTCGGGTCATGAGTCATCTTGGATTGAGTCACTTCATGTTATGAGTCAAGAAAATGTTCAACCCTTACCCAAAGTTTTGGGTTCGGGTCAACCCAACGAGTTTTGAACATTTATTTTATTTAATTTATTTTTTGCTATTTTTTAAAATTATTTTTAATGTATTAAATCGAATATTTCCACCAACATTATGTTATTACATGCTTACTAGATAGCAAATAGTCACAAAATCACATCAATTCCTAACTAATTTTGTATCAATAATATATTTTAATTAAAATTTTATCTTAAAATTCAGTAAACAACCCGGGTATCGCACGGGGCACAAAACTAGTCAATCAATAATTATATACTAAAAGACGCACCAGTAATGACGTGTGTCATCTTCTGGTGTGTCCTTATTTTATTTTTTTTTGAAATTATATTAAAGAAACAAATTTTATACAAAAATAATTCCCTAATATTATACAATATAATTACTAAAAATAAAAGATTTGACATATCTTTAACATAAATTTTTATATAACTATAACAAAAAACTTTCTTAACATAATTTTGATTATTTTTTACATCATTTTATATTTAACCTATCTTTTGTAATTTAGTAATTTGATCAAAATTTGTCAATTATATTATTAGTTTTTTATGTTTATAAAAACCAATTATTATAATGATAGTTTAATAATGGTTATTGAAAATTACCGTGCATGACACGAGAACTAACCTAGTATACATTAGATTTATGAAATTTAATACCTGTATTTGGAAAATTTGAAAATAATCACCTTTAAAAAACCACTATTTGTAAACAACCACCATGCTTTCTTTTATATTTAACCACCAAAATTATAATTTTTACCATCATATAGTCATTTAAGATTTTATTAAATTGGTAAGGATCGATGTTAATAAGAATTTGGTAATTTTTAGTACATGTCATGTATCATATATTCATATTTCATTTACCTCACTGCTACATGATTAATACCTAAATTACTATTCATTTTACAGAAAATGACATGTACGGTGAAAGTTATCCCAATAATTAGTCTATTCCTCTTGTTTGAGTATCAAGCAGAAAGATCATACTATCATTTAGGCCCTGCATGTGTTATTCATCTTATTTTCACTTATTTGAGGTATATGCTCCGTTCGGTTCACCTTATTTCCACTTATTTTAGGGTTGATAAGTTCAGGAATAATAATTCAGATAAGTTGTGATAAGGGTTAACCGGGGCTACTGAATTTAAGTTTAATTTATACCTAAAATAAGTTCTAATAAAGGTAAATAAGCTCTTATAAAATCAGATAACTTCAGATAAGTAAAAATCAGGTGAATAAAACACACCCTAAGTTTAGTCAAGAAAATGTAAATTATGATAAGAATTACCCAAACACAAATTACAATTAAATTAAGTATTCACAAATTAATCGAGTTGAACATGTAATTGTGTTAGACAAGGGTTCCTAATTCCTATATCTAAGTACAACATGTATAGGAAACCATATGACAAAATCTCTTAAAATTAAACTTGTTCTTATATCCAATCAATACTTTACTTAACCTTCTAAACAAAACTGGACCCAATTAATCCATCCAAAAGAAAAAGTTTCAGTGGACAAATGATGAAAGTGAAAATATGTACTAAAAATAAAGAACAACAAACTTCACGGAGGAGTACAGGCAAGGACAACTTAAAAGCAATAACCCAAAATATAATAATTAAAGCGCTTTGAAAAAAAATAAAAGAATTGAAACAGTGAAGTTAGGACATGATTTTGATTGTTGGGTGGAAACAATGGCAAAAGATGAGGATTGGTGGAAGATGACATGTACATGGCAAATTATGTTCTTTCTCACTAAATCCTAATGCTCGACATCATTTACTATTTAGTTGCCATTTTTGAAAACTACAATAAAATAATCAAATTATTAGGTATTGATAGAACATTTTTAGTTTACCATCTCTTGCCTTATACCACTATACCAATCAATAAGATTTAAGAATCAATTCCTTTGCCAGTATGATTAAAGAATGGAGCACCCATCTTATATCTTGAAGTTTTTGGTTGAGTTAGTAAGTGAATTATTCCGCCTTTATTTAATTAAGACTTCAATAATCTAGAATTCTAGACCAATTCCATTGAAACATCAAATATCCATATATGTGCGTATAAAAACACTCATACTTATTATGTAAATATTGCAAAATTTAAAGTTTTGCAATTACCATATTATAATATTACTATGAGAGTGAGGGAAAGCTCAAGTGGTTAGAGCTTCTCTTCCGGCTTTCAGGAGATCCTAGGATCGATTCTCACCCCCTTCCTTGTGGCTCTCTAAGCACCAAAAAATAGTATAGTCATAGTATTTTGTGTGCCTACCAATGGTACAAATAACTAATTAAGGCTCAACTCTATAATATATAAGTGTTCGAACTCAAGACTTGAAGGTCTGTTGAGCCTTTTGGTTTTGATGGACAAATTGACAAACTCGACTAATGAATGTTTTGAGTCTTTGGTGAATAAAGGATTCAAGCAAAGTTCGTTCCGGAGTAGGAACTTGGATGCGGAGTAGCATTCTTTAAAAAGCCTCGTGCAAATCTCACGTTCTAGTTTTAATTGTGAGCACTCAATAATATAAAGTCGGAAAGGAACTCAATGACTTATGTTAAAGACTACTGGAATAAAAGTTAGTTTTAAAAGATAATTTCTTAAAGAAAAGATAATTTGTAAAAGTTTTAATAAAGATAATTATCGAAGATAATTATCTAGTTGTTTTAATAAATAATAAATTTATCTTTTCAAATAAAATCTTTTTAAACAAACTTTTGATAATCTTTTAAATAAAATATTTGATAAAGTTAGCAAGTGGTTTTTCTGTGAGAAAATCTTTTATACGGCTAATGGTTATCAAGTTGTTAGGATAGTGGTTTAATTAGATAAGGCTAGGAAACCTCTTCATGATCACAATCTGTCAAGATAACTCCACAAGTTGTTAGTGGGTTGTTGACATGTGGACGTGATTATGGTGGAGGTTAATGACTAAGCCTTCTCTATAAATACTCATGCAAACTATCTCAGCAAGATATAACTCTTGAGCATAAAAATTCCAGTAGCCATCTAATAACATAAAGAGAGTTATTATCCTTCTTATATTCTTGAGTGCAATAGGTATTTGTAATCACATATTGTATTCAAGTACTTTGGGGTTGGGATTGTGAGTTTGTAAGGTGAGGTTAAGGAAGCTTCGTTGCTGAAGTCTTCTGTGAGAGTTGGGAACAAGTTCCTAATTTGAGGAACTTGTTAACGGGTTTGAATCTTCACTTGTAAAGAGTTTTGATTACATAGTGGAAATTTAGAAAAGCCTATATCTTCTCTCGTCATTATTTCATTTAGTTAAATTCCGCAAAAAGTTTTTAGATTTCACCTCAAATACAATTCACCCCCCCTCTTGTATTAGCCAGTTAGACTTTCAGTTGGTATCAGAGCGGGAACTCAGAACACGCAGGCAACCCTGTTGAGTAAGTTCCTGGAAAATGGCTTACACAGAGGAAAAGGAATTCGGGAGTACATCCATTCAAAGGCCTCCATACTTCAACGGCAAATTTTATCCTTATTGGAAGGATAAGATGGAAATCTTTATCCAAGCAGAGAATTATCAGGTATGGCGGATTATACAAGTAGGAGATTACGAAATTACGAAAACGAATGCTAATAATGAGGTAATCCCTAAACCTATGGATGAGTATGAAAAAACTGATTTTGAAAAACTTGAAATGAATGCTACTGCCAAAAAATTTTTAATTTGGGGACTTGGACCCGATGAACATACTCGTGTCAAAGGGTGCAAGTCCGCAAAGGAAATTTGGGATCTTCTGGAAGTTACACATGAAGGAACGTCAGATGTTAAACGTTCCAAAATAGACATTCTTTTGTCTCAGTATGAGCGCTTTGAAATGGGAAACAAAGAATCCATTAAAGACATGTTTACTCGATTTAAAAGTATTACTAACGAACTAACGTGTCTTGGCAAGATAATTCCTATAGATGAGCAGGTCAGAAAAGTCTTAAGAAGTCTTCCAGAAAATGACAGATGGAGAGCAAAGGTCGCAGCGGTGCAAGAATCAAAAGACTTCACCAAGTTCAATCTGGAACAGCTTGCGGGTTCCCTCATTACTCACGAGATCCAGTCGAACAATCGGACTCAGGAGACTGTCAAAAGTCAAGGGCTAGCATTAAGAGCTAATGAAGAATCCGAAGAGAAGTCTGACATCGATGAAGAAGAAGCTGCAATGTTGGTGAGAAGGCTGAAAAAATTCTACCGTAACAACAAGTTTTTAGACAAGAAGAAAGGATACAGTAAAAGAAATCAGGAACCCAAAGCCAAGTCTTCTTGTCACAAATGTGGAAGCACCAACCACTTCATCAAAGAGTGTCCATTATGGGAATCTGAGAAAGGCAAGGGAAAAGAAACTGATCAAAGCAGAAATTCCAAGCCTAACTTTTCTAAAACAAATTTCAGGAAAGCAATGATTTCCACGTGGGGAGAATCGAGTTCCGAAGAAGAGGAACAGGAACACACAGACGATGAAGTAGCCAATCTCTGTCTAATGGCAAAGCATGATGATGAGGTAGTCATTCAACCTAGTTATTTGAAATCTCTCTCAAAGGATAAATTAATCTCTTTATTGTTAGAAACCTTAGATGAATATAAAGAATTATGTGCAAAACTAAGGCAAGCCGAAAAGGCAACTGGAATTTGTAGAGATCATGTTAAGTATCTGAATAGCTTAAGAAATGATGTTCAAGGCAGATTCTTTGAATTGTTAGATAAAAATATTATGCTAAAAGAATCCCTTGAAAGAGTCAAGAGTGAGAATATCATGCTGAATATTGAATTGACTCAATATAAAATGTTGTGTACTAACATTGATTCTTGCAGGTCTACTGAAGTTTCTTTAATCATGTTTAATAATGAACTAGAGCATGTTAAGAAAGAGATAAAGGAAACCAATGATAAAAATGAGAAACTAGAAAAGGACCTAGAAATTGCAAGAAAAAGTAAAAATACAGCAAGCACGGGTGTTCCCAAGTGGGTAAAGGAAGCTCAGACAAAAAGAACAGAAGGTCTAGGCTATGTTCATAAGAAGAAGTCCACTGGAAAGAAAAAGAAATATGTGAACTTACCTAGTGAGACCGTTTGTTCTTTTTGTGGTAAAAAGGAACATCGCAGTGAAGAATGTACTAAGAAAGCAAATCTGTACAATAAGAATGTGAACTATGTTTGGCAGAAGAAATCTGATTTAAATGTGTCAACACAGGAACCCATGAATGAAAGGGTTCCTGCTACTAACCCTTAATTTCTTTTGCAGGTCGCAGTGAGGGGGAACAACCAGTGGTACCTCGATAGCGGTTGTTCTAAGCACATGACAGGAGATGAATCCAGATTTCTCTCACTGACGGCCTATACAGGGGGAACAGTGACCTTTGGAGACAATAAGAAAGGCAACATTGTTGCTGTTGGCAAAGTAGGAAGGTCAAGTTCCCATGCAATTGACAATGTATTTTTAGTCGAGGGTTTGAAGCATAATCTACTCAGTATTTCTCAGTTTTGTGATAAAGGAAACTCTGTAAGCTTTTCTTCTGAAAAATGCAAAATCATCAACAATAACACTGGTAAAATCGTTTTGGAAGGAACTCGTAAATGGAACACATATACCGTGGACCTTAACAAAGTTCCAAAATACAATCTATCTTGTTTAAGTGTTATTGAGAATGATCCACTTCTATGGCATAAACGTTTTGGACATGCTAGTCTTTCATTGCTTGACAAATTAAGGTCAAAGGACTTGGTAATCGGATTACCTTCTATCAAATTCCTAAATGACAAAATTTGTGAAGCCTGCATCAAAGGAAAGCATGTTCGATCATCATTTAAATCAAAGAAAATGGTAAGCACCACAAAACCATTGGAACTCATTCATATGGATTTGTGTGGCCCCGTTAGAATTCAAAGTAGAAGTGGAAAAAGATATGTCTTAGTTCTTGTGGATGATTATTCTAGATTTACATGGGTCATATTCTTACATAGTAAAGATGAAACTTTTGATATGTTTATGACTTTCTTGAAAAAGACACAAAAATCAATAGGTAATCAACTTATTCATATGAGAACTGACCATGGTACGGAATTCGAAAATTCCAAGTTTGATGAATTTTGCAGAGAACAGGGAATAAGTCACAATTTCTCAGCGCCAAGAACACCACAACAAAATGGTGTGGTTGAGAGGAAGAACCGAACATTGGAAGACATGGCAAGAACAATGCTAATAGCAAGTGGGCTTCCAAGGAATTTTTGGGCAGAAGCCGTCAACACAGCATGCTATATCGTCAACCGAGCCATGCTCAGACCAATGTTGGACAAGACACCTTATGAATTGTTAAAAGGGAGAAAACCTAATATTGCTCATTTAAGAGCTTTTGGATGAAAGTGTTTTGTTCACAATAATGATAAAAGAAATCTTGGAAAATTTGATGAAAGGAGTGATGAAGCAGTCTTTTTAGGATATGCATCTAATAGTAAAGCTTATAGAGTTTACAATAAGAGGACTATGTGTGTAGAAGAAAGTATACATGTGATTTTTGATGAAACTAATAATTATGAATGTGTACAGGAATATGAAGATGGAGATTTCGAAATTGGTCTCACTCGTTCAACAGACCAAGATGAAGAATTAACTCCCAAAAAGCAGCCTGTTCGAATTACTGAAAATGCTGATAAGGAACCTACTGAAGTTCCAAACAATACTGAAGCCTCTGATCAAAATACAGAAGAAACAGAAAATACAGAAGGCGAAGCAAATGCAGAAGCAGAACACCATGAAGAAATGGAAGAAAGAGCAACTCAAAATAACACTTTTATACCAGCTCAATCATTCCAACCAAAGCCATGGAAACATCAAAGGTCACACCCCCTGGATAAAATTATAAGTGACCTAAGCAAGGGAACTCAGACGAGATCCCAACTGAAAAATTTTTGTGCATTCAATGCCTTCCTATCAACACTGGAACCTCGAAATCACAAAGAAGCTTTGGAAGATGCTGATTGGATTGTTGCCATGCAAGAGGAATTAAATGAATTCGAAAGAAACAAAGTGTGGCACCTTGAACCTAAACCAAAGAATCAAAAGGTTATTGGTCTCAAATGGGTATACAGGAATAAGCTAGATGAACATGGCACAATTGTAAGGAACAAGGCAAGATTGGTTGTTAAAGGCTACAATCAGCAGGAAGGTATCGATTTTGAGGAGACTTTTGCTCCTGTAGCGAGATTAGAAGCAATTCGTATTTTAATTGCATTTGCTGCATTTATGGGTTTTAAACTTTATCAAATGGACGTCAAATGTGCTTTTTTAAATGGTTTTTTAAAGGAAGACGTCTATGTTGAACAACCACCTGGATTTGAGGATCCAAACTTTCCTAACCATGTTTTTAAGCTCGATAAAGCACTGTATGGATTAAAACAAGCTCCAAGAGCATGGTATGAAAGACTTTCAAAATTCCTTTTACAAAATGATTTTAAAAGAGGAAAAGTTGACAAAACTTTGTTCTTAAAATCAAAAGGAACTCATTTATTAATTGTACAAATTTATGTTGATGATATTATTTTTGGTGCAACTAATGAATCCTTGTGCAAGTACTTTGCTGATTTAATGAGCAGTGAGTTTGAGATGAGCATGATGGGGGAACTCAACTTCTTCCTTGGGCTCCAAATTAAGCAAACTAACGAAGGAATAATGATCCATCAGCAGAAATATGTGAAGGAGTTATTAAAAAAATACAGTATGGAAAGCACAAAGATAAACCACACTCCCATGGGAACAACCACAAGGTTGGACCAAGACCCCAAGGGAACTCGTGTGGATCAAACAAAATACAGAGGTATGATTGGTTCCTTGTTATATCTAACTGCTAGCAGACCTGACATTTCGTTTAGTGTAGGTCTTTGTGCAAGATTTCAATCGGATCCAAAGGAATCGCATCTAACAGCCGTCAAAAGGATTCTACGATACTTAAAAGGGACGGAAGACTTGTGTCTGTTCTATCCAAAAAGTGACTCGTTTGACCTAAGAGGATATGCTGATGCTGACTATGCAGGAGATTTGGTAAATCGTAAAAGCACGTCAGGTATGGTCCAATTCTTAGGCTCTTGCATGGTCTCTTGGAGTTCCAAGAAACAAAACACTGTTGCTCTATCCACTGCCGAAGCAGAATATGTGGCTGCTGCTGCATGCTGCTCTCAATTGCTATGGATAAAACAACAGTTGCGTGACTATGGCATTATTTTAGAGTGCGTTCCTATTCATTGTGATAACACAAGTGTCATTTGCATTTCTAAAGATCCAGTACAACACTCTAAAGTTAAGCATATACATGTAAGGCATCACTTTTTGAAAGATAATGTTGAAAAGGGCTTAATTAAGCTAGATTTTATTTCTACTGAATTTCAAATTGCTGACATTTTAACTAAGCCTTTAAGCAGAGACAAGTTTGAAAAGATGCGTGTGGAATTGGGGATGCTACGGCTCAAGTGACTTTTGTTTGGAACCCCTAAGGTAAAATCGGATGTAACTAACGATGCTATGCTCAATCTTGTGTGCATAACACAGCTGAAATTACCCAGGGGAAAGATTTGTGAAGTATTGAAAAGTCACGTATACATACTCTTAATATGTTAAAAATATTGAGCCATGTTGTTTCAAGTTCCCTTTTCATCATTCTTTACTCTCTGTATCATGATCACGTAAATTATCATCATAATTTACAATCAATTTGCTCTTATTTATCTTTTTCATTTTTTATCTGTTTTTCTTCTTGTTATTTTCTTTCTTATCTTTTATTTCTATCTTATTTTTTATTCTTATCTTTTTCCTTCCTTATTTTTTCATGATCAATTTTTCTATTGCTCATAAAATTCAAAAATACAAAAAGATTTTTTTTCACGTAAGATAAGGAGCTAACATATTCACTACTCCTTAACTTCCGTATTTTTATCTATCTTATTATTGTGATACGTTTGAAAGATGCAATTATTACATCCTATTAAACCCATACTACCCCTAAAACTACCCTACTACCTTACCATACAAACCGTCACTTTTTCTCACCCTTCCCAATTAAATTTTTTCTTTAACACTCCACCTTCACCCATCAAATCAATTAAACTCCCCATAAACTTCCATAACCGGCCTCACTCTCTCTCCTCCCTATTCGCACTATTCATCTTCTCCTTCCTTTCAATTCATCCTCATAACCATGAAAACCAATCTAACCTCAACCCCGAAACAACCAAAAACCCGGAAGCCTTCCTCTGTTGGCGGCTCCCCTGAACCAGTCCCACTTGCCGTTGTTCACCCTCAAGCTTCGACAAAGGGAAAGGCTACAACCGTGAAAGGAGGTGACAGAAAGAGGCAAAGCTCTCAAAAGTCTCCATCTTGGAATTACACTCACGGTTATCACATCAATTATGACTGGTGTACGGCAAGTAAGTTCTCCGAATTCATCTCCTTAATTGATTATCAAGAATGGGTGCATTTGTTCCAAAATTGTTCTCACTATCCAATTTACCCTAAGCTTTTGTTTGAATTCAAAAATACTTTCAAACACAACAATGGTGTTTGCACGGCTACGGTCAAAGATACTCACATTCATTTTGATATTGCATATTTAGGGAACTTGTTTCAAGTCCCCACCTCTGGCTATAGTTCATACCTAAAACACAAGCAAATTGTGCAAATTGGGCATTATGATGAGAATAGGGTTATTAAATTTATCGGTGGAAACCCGAAAAGCAAGACTTCGCATCATAACATACTCACCCCTCTTCACAAATTATTGTTCAATTTCACATGGAGAGGCATTGTTCCTCGTTTGCAAAAACGTAGCACAGTATCCCTACTAGATGCAACCATCATCTTTTGTCTTGCTCGGAAAATAAAAATAAACTTTCCAAAGTTGATGATTGAACATTTGGCTTTCTATGCAAATAAATCTACTATTCCATATGGATCTCTCCTCACTGTGTTGTTTAAGTCTTTTGGGATTGATGTTGAAAGTGAGTCACCCACTTATATTAAACCTGAGAACATTCTCTCGGAGCAATCTTTGCTTCGCCTGAGCCTTAAACTTGAGAGTGGGACACTTACTTTCTTGACGAGAGGAAGTGAGGAGAAAAATCGTGGAAAAGGGAAAACACAGGTTGTAGAGGGAGATACAAGTGAGTCAGAAGAGGAGGAAAGTGAGTCTGAAAAAGAGGAAAATAAAGAAAAAGGAGAGGAAGAAAAAGGAGAGGAAGCAATTTCTGAGGGGGAACCTCAGGAGGCAGTTTCTGTGGAAGAAGAGGAGACTCAGAGTGAGGGGGAATCTAGCTCAGAAAGTGAGAGTCTCGACCTCCCTTATACAGGAGGACTAAGGCGGAGTAAGAGGAAAATTGTCAAACCTGCTACTTCTACTCTAAAGCCTGTGATCATTGAAGACATTAGCTCTTCTGATCACTCAGACCCTGATTTCACCCCTACACAAGTTCCTTTTGCCTCCGAGCCATCTCCTGTTCCTGCCTCTCCCACAAACCAAGCTAAACCCTCTTCCCCTCCTGTTTCACCAAAACAGACTTCTCCCTCTCCCTCCCCAGCTTTTCCTACATCACAGCCTACAGGCTTTGCTGCCTTCTCTGGAACAAATGCTTCTGTTTTTGATATTCAACAGGTGAAAGCAGAAATGGAGAAGCTGGTAAAGATGGTGTGCACAAAGCTGGAGGACATGGCAAAGCAGCTGGCTTCTCTTCAACGCCAAGTGCAGGCTGTGGCAGATGCTCAGGCAACCAGTTTTACTGGGATGGAGAACAAAGTTGATGCTGCTGAGGTGGAGGAAGCTTCCAATGACCCCAAAACCCCAGCTGATGAACCTACTTACTCACCATAATTGCAATTTCAAACTTGTCACTTTTACTTCTTTTGTTTTTGCTTGTTCCATTCGGATTTCAGTTTGTAACTCATAACTTTTGCTACTCTTTCCTGCTTTTGATTTTCGTCTATGGGAACTTGGCTCGTATTTTTCATATGATTGTGTGTGTTTGCTGATGATTTAGTACCTAACTTATTTTTGCTTTGCATTATTTGAGCTCACTATTCCCTACGTAGTCTAGTGGGAGTATAGCAAAATGTTTTTTTCAATCTTTTGATAATGCCAAAAGGGGGAAAAAGACAAACTTCATGGCGGCTAAGGTGTTTACCAAGGAACTCACACATCGAAGGTACAAACTTTTGCTAAGTTCAGTTTTTAAAGTCTTTGTTAATTTTTCTTTTGCTCAGTTTTTTTTTAAAAAAAAAAAAAAAAAAAAAAAAAAAAAAAAAAATACGTTTTAATATTTTTCTAAGTTCTTTAATTGTTTTTTTTTGTTTTCATGCCTTACTCTAAATTTTTGTTGCATGCCTGGATGATTTTATTTACCTAAGTTTGTCAATGTTTGTCATCATCAAAAAGGGGGAATTTGTTGAGCCTTTTGGTTTTGATGGACAAATTGACAAACTCGACTAATGAATGTTTTGAGTCTTTGGTGAATAAAGGATTCAAGCAAAGTTCGTTCCGGAGTAGGAACTTGGATGCGGAGTAGCATTCTTTAAAAAGCCTCGTGCAAATCTCACGTTCTAGTTTTAATTGTGAGCACTCAATAATATAAAGTCGGAAAGGAACTCAATGACTTATGTTAAAGACTACTGGAATAAAAGTTAGTTTTAAAAGATAATTTCTTAAAGAAAAGATAATTTGTAAAAGTTTTAATAAAGATAATTATCGAAGATAATTATCTAGTTGTTTTAATAAATAATAAATTTATCTTTTCAAATAAAATCTTTTTAAACAAACTTTTGATAATCTTTTAAATAAAATATTTGATAAAGTTAGCAAGTGGTTTTTCTGTGAGAAAATCTTTTATACGGCTAATGGTTATCAAGTTGTTAGGATAGTGGTTTAATTAGATAAGGCTAGGAAACCTCTTCATGATCACAATCTGTCAAGATAACTCCACAAGTTGTTAGTGGGTTGTTGACATGTGGACGTGATTATGGTGGAGGTTAATGACTAAGCCTTCTCTATAAATACTCATGCAAACTATCTCAGCAAGATATAACTCTTGAGCATAAAAATTCCAGTAGCCATCTAATAACATAAAGAGAGTTATTATCCTTCTTATATTCTTGAGTGCAATAGGTATTTGTAATCACATATTGTATTCAAGTACTTTGGGGTTGGGATTGTGAGTTTGTAAGGTGAGGTTAAGGAAGCTTCGTTGCTGAAGTCTTCTGTGAGAGTTGGGAACAAGTTCCTAATTTGAGGAACTTGTTAACGGGTTTGAATCTTCACTTGTAAAGAGTTTTGATTACATAGTGGAAATTTAGAAAAGCCTATATCTTCTCTCGTCATTATTTCATTTAGTTAAATTCCGCAAAAAGTTTTTAGATTTCACCTCAAATACAATTCACCCCCCCTCTTGTATTAGCCAGTTAGACTTTCAAGGTCAGATAGAGAATTAAATATAATAACTAGCTAGAAACAATTTATGGTAGAAATTCTCTGACTCTATCCTTGCATTATGGTAGATTGGTGCATGCGGCAAATATACGAGTATAAATATGCAATCGATCCGCGAGTCTTTTTTCTAGCAAACTATTCGAGTTTAATGATTCTCACCTCCGTCCTTTGTAGCTCTCTAAACACCAAAAAAAACTTTTAAAGTTTAATACTTCATAGTATAGAAAAAGAAATTTAATTATACTAGGATATTTGATGAGTATTTTTTTTTTTATTCGTTTTAGTAATAAAAAAAACTGAAACTTATATATTCCAAATTTCCTCAAGCAAAGGAAAACCATGTTGCAATTGTCATTTGTCAACCGACAATATTCAATTAATTGGAATTTTCAATTTATTACTCATTCTCACCTAAACAAGATTGAGAAAGAAAATTTGAATTTGTGCACTGATTATTAACGTTAATGTATAATCATATAAATTTCTTATTCCCTACGCTGATTTATAATTTCTCGATTGTACAATTGATGTTCTGCTTCAGTTTTTAATGTGTAATCCGTTTATACTTTTTGTATAGTATAACTATTGTTATACTACTAATATTTATTTTCTCCATATATAAAATCTAGATTTATAAACATTGTATATATAGTACTACCTAGGATGCAAATGACCCAAATAGGTGTACAAAATTAAATGTAGTTAGATGACTCAATAGAATGGGTGAAGACGTCAAGGCATAG